>NC_067222.1:39942758-40242758 GCF_019924925.1 Ctenopharyngodon idella | reverse complement strand
GAGTGCAACCATAATCAAAGTACTCTCTCAATACTCAAAGTGCAAATAGGCCACATTTTTCTTCAAGCATGATACAGAGCTGAGAGATGGTTACAAGTACACAGACCAGCCTAAGACAGTTTTCATATTGGGAGATTTTGCATGCAACAGGGAGCTGCTTTCAAAATGCAGGGTATTGAAATCGCGTTTGAATCCTTGCTCGCGTTTTACTTTCACTTTTGTAATTGTGCGTACTCTGTGAATAGGGAGCGATGGTGCCGTATTCTACAAGATAAGACATTTTGTCAGACGCTAGGTTCTGTTGTGCAACGAATCCTCCGGCATGGTTGTTTGATTGCAGCAGGTTTATTAGGCTGCTATCCCTTTGAGCTAATGCACGGAACCAGTATTCTGTTACACATGTTACACTCTTTCTCAGTGTTTACATTTACTTAAGACATAACTGACTGTGTTTACGAGGATACTTAGCAAAACGGCATTTCAACATATTTGTGTGTAGGCTATTTGACTGTTTAGGTGCGTATCTGAAGCCCACAGTTAAGTGCTGGGCGATTTTTTTTTTTTTTTTTTTATTTTTTTTTTTTAAAACTTGTGCTCCACGTTTAGAATGCTGTTTTATGGCGCTCCAACAAAAGATGCGATCCAGAACGGCTAAATGCTTCCGCCAAACATAAAAGCAATAGGAGAAATGGAATGCAAAAACCTGTAAAGAACTACTGTATGTTTGATATTTCATGTTTGCATGATGATGACAGGCTGAAATGTGTTGTTTTCTGTTTTTACAAACCACTTGCTGTTAATAATAGCCTATTACTGGTGTTATTTATTGCTGTTACTTTTTGGCTAAGAAATATTTTGCTTTTTTTTTTTTTTTTTTTTTTTTTTAATTTTATATTATTTCTGAGTATATGGATATGTTTAAGATAAGTTTGTACAATATGTCAGGGCTCAACACTAAGGATTTTTTCTACTGGCCCGGTCGGGCCAGTGGTTTAAATTTTTACTTGCCCCACCAAAATTTTCACTGGCCCCACAACAAAAAATTAATAAAGTAAAAGAAAAGAAAATGGGCCTATAAAATAAGCCTAGTTATTGTTTTCGTTGTCTTTGTTACATTTAACCTTAATAAATAGGGCTATGACACCAAAAGCTACTAGATTAACTCACTTAAATTTTAAATTTTGTTAGACAAATAAACAGTAAGTAATAAAATAGTAACAAATAATCAAATTATGAGTAATAGCCCAAATAAATACAACAGAACAAACATAAATTAAATAAACAGTGCTTTTCAAGTTTTTCATGTAGGTTTAACAAAACAATGCTGTGGACTTTGTTTGGAACTATTTTCGTTGGCGAAATAGAGCGAAACAGGCGATTTGGTGTCTAAAATGTAAGTCACTTGATATTAAGTTCTTGTTCATTAAGCTATACGTTGTATAAAATCAATAGTACATTTGTAATCATGCTGATATTTGGAGAAAAACAGCGCTCTGTGTAATATTGGTTAACTATATTAAATGATATAAATATATCTTTAATTCTGGGGGCTTTCTAAATGCATTTTAATAGACTAAATCATGCAGTGAAAGCGTACACTCTATGCACACGCACTAGTCTAACCTACTCGACTGTCACGTAGTGTATGCGCGCACTCAAGGGGTGTGTTTTTGTTTGGTTTTTGTAAAGTGAGGGACATACTCTATCATTTCAGATCGTTAAATCAACAATTACGATGTCATAGACGATATATATCGCACATCCTACAGCACTGGCCCGATCGGGCAACTGACAGTTCCGTCAACTGTCCCGAGCGTCGTTCACACTGGCCCCGGGCCATCGGGCAGTCCTTATTGTCAAGCCCTGTATGTGCCTTCATATTTCATGCATATTTTCTGGAATAATATTTAACTAACAAGTCATTTGTTTTACATTTACACCATGTTGATCACTTCAGGTCTGTGCACTTGGAATATAACTTTTTTTAAACAGGATTGTTAAACAGCATATAAACTAATGGAGAATAGGAGTGCTGTGTGCTTGGTCTCTGGCGTTCTCAGCGCCGTCAAAATAAAAGTCACAACAACAAGCGCAGCTTACGTCACTTCAGAGTTCCTACTGCCGGTACGAATGCAACCAGGAAAACTGCCATAGGGGAATTATTAGTTCTCGGGAAACCACCCTGGTGCCTACTTCCTAGAACTACCTGGTGCAAAAGCCCCTATTATATCTTTCGCGGCTTAATACGCTTTTAATAACACTGTTTAATATCAAGCACGTCCTGCAGTTTAGCCGCAGTTTAGCAACAGTAGACTGCATTTTACAACACTCACTTATTTGGCAGATTTGGATGTCAAGTTTGAGCTTTTAGGGAGCAACGAAAGTGCACCACAGTGAAGGAAAGGAAGGTGCGCGGGACGGAATGTGGTAGCAGCACAATAGTTTCACGATGATTATCATAATCGTTGGAAGTCAAAATCGAACTCAAATCAATTGCGATTAATCACACAGCCCTATCATTTACATCCCTCATAATGTTCCAAACCTGTTTGACTTTCTTTGGAGGAACATGAACATAAAAGAGGATATTTTGAAAAATGTTTTTTGCAATACAATGTCAATGTTGTTTTGTACCCCACTGAAACGTTCTTCAAAATATCTCCCTTTGTGTTCCGCTTCAAAAAAGAGCGACATGAGGTAGGGCTGCACGATTAATCGGACGATTAGAAAAAAACATTGAAATCGTGCTTAAACGATTTGGCTTAGTGCGATTGTTTTTTTGTTTTTTAAATGCGCAGCTTGTCAATGAACTATGGCTCCAAATGCTAATCCATCTGAAAGCACTGTTTGAATCGCTTATAATGTGCATTTGAGAAAGAAACACGTGTCAAACATCCTTCCAGAGAAGCATTTATTAACATCTTGTCCAACAAAAGACATTTAATGTTTTTACTCCAAACTCACTTCATAAGGACAGTTGAGCATCCTTCTGTGAGATGATGTGGCTTCTTACACAGAACAAAGCAATCGCGTGTTTGTTAGTCATGTTTAATCAATCGAAATGTTTCAATCTTCTGTTTATTCAGCTGCACCGATAGTATGGGATTTCCTGGAATGACGCGTGTTCTACTTCGGCAGCAGGGCATATTTGCAGTTTCTGCGCAAGTGCGCCCTCTGGCATTCAGATGGAGAAGCATTTACTACTGATCACAGACCCGTGCAACTCTGACAAGCTGCGCATTAAATAATCGCAGCCTTTGCCAAATTGTGTGCGATAAAATTGTGATAAATCGTGCAGCCCTAACATGAGGTTGAGTAAACGATGACATGTGATGAAAATGTGATGTGCAAGACACATCTTTGAATGTACTATCAGGGCAATATCAATGAATATCAGAGCAAAAGGTGCCTTTCATAATGAGTGATATCAGTTTTATGTATTAAAGGCATCAGAGAAGCTGCAGCCAGTTTGATTGTGCATATCAGCAAGTGAGAGTTTGAGGTGAAGAGTGCTTAGTATGTGAGTGTGCTGCTGTTAAGTGAGTGGAGACTTTAAACAAGTCACTCATCCCTTTCTCTCTCTGTGTCTACAGTACCGTGTGATCAACGTAGCCTGCGTCTGAGCTGGTGACTTCTCTCTGGACCGCGTGAAAGCAGCTCTTCTGCTGAGTGCTCTTGGAGAAGATGTGTGCGCTCAGATAAGAGACTCTTCACACGAGAGACAAAAATGTGAGTCAATAACCTGACAGCTTCTTCAATTCAGTCCTGTCATAATTCCTGCCGGCAAATAAAAGTTTAATGTCTAAATAATGTCTGCCAAATAGGATAACAGCTTCATGAAATGTGGCTGAGGGGTTTGTGTCTGTCGGATCATGATCATGTCCCTGTAGTCTGAATGCCTTTATAAAATTTTCACAGCAAACATATTTACTTTGAGAGGCAGTTCTTAAAAACATGGTGTTGTCTCAAAGGGTTGTCACCATGCCACAACAAAAATTAAATGTATTGAAACAATGGCAGTAATATAAAGTGGGAAAAAAAACATAAAACTACATAAATGATTGTATTGTGCATGCATTTATTTGGCTGTCATCGCATCAAGATATAAAATCTAATTTGTATGTGACTGTTACTGAATCAATATTCAAGTCATTTCTGCTGAAAGGTGAAGATTAAACTTTATGTATTTGCTGCAAGATCCCATTTCTATCAAACATTTTATTGGACTGTCTTGCTTTTAAAATAGACGTTTTTATTTAGTAAACTCACTTACTAGGGTCATATACACCTAGGATGGCTTGAGGGTGAGTAAAGCTTGGGCTAATTTTCATTTGAAAGTGAACTAATCCTTTAATGACAGAACTTTCATTTTTGGGTGAACTAACCCTTTAAGGACTTTAGTTAGATTTTACCTGAAAGTTTTATTTTTTATTTTTCATATTTTTTTTAATTCATATTTCAGTTTGTCATATGTAAATGTAAAACATTTTGTGTAATTTTAAACTGCTGTATTTTTATTTATATTTATATATATATATATATATTTATTTATTTATTTTTTTTGTGTTTTGATTTTTATTGTATTTGTGTCATTAACTCCTGTATGACCTGTAACTGTTGCCTTGGTACCAAAGTACGGGACGTTTTAACTAGAGATCAACCGATATGGGTTTTTCTATAACCAATGCCGATGTTTAGAGGTCAGGGTCAGCCGATGGCCGATACGTGCTGCCGATTTTTTTTTAGGGCCGATATCTTGAAGTTTTCCCCTTCATTTGCATGCTAAAATGTCACACTAATAATAAGTGGATGCACAACATTTATAAACTTAACATCATTTATTGAACACTGACTTGATTTACATAAGTTTTAGAGCATTTATCAAGCTGAATTTTTCAAGTTTGTTGGAACATAAATGTAAACTTAAATATACATTTAAATAAAATAAATACAACTTTATAAATAAAAATCAATTAAACTTTGTCATGTCGCACAGCCTTTTATGCAAGGACAGTGCTAAACTCTTAGTGATTTCTGACATTCTTGACGGTTAACATTAGACAGGTTTAATGAGGATAATAACTGTGCGACATTTTTTTTTTTAAAGTTGGTGAAGTAGCCTAAAGCTGCTCTTAATTTTCATTTATGACTGCAGTGTTAGGAAATATTATAGACTGTTAATAATTTTAATTATAGGTCTAATTCATTGTATAATAGACCTAAAAAATGTTTAAAACATTTTCAAAGAGGAGCTGATAGCCTAATCTTTTATTATCCTTACAGCACGTCAGTTATGCGGTGATGCGCTGTGAAATTATTGCGGGGCAAATTTATTATAATATTAATTTAATAATAAAAGTAGCTTACCTAATAGTAATAATAATAGACTAGAAGAATGTAACCAGCTTACATTAATTGGAAATGCCAAATCCTCTTAATATTGCCAATATTTGTCGGAGTAACGTAGCTCTCAATCACGCTGCAGTGTTTGTGAGAGCTGCCGTCTTCTCCACCCCAAGCACAGAGTGAAATTCTCTGACTCCGATACAGGAAAAATAAAACAGAACTTATAACATTGGGGCTAATATGTTAGCAAGCAAGCTGCTGGTAGTTTTGGACTACAGTCCTTAAAGTTAACTACAAGTAAGCGAACCTTCAACCAGCTGTAGCATTATGCTAGTTCCCGACGGTTCTATGCTATCCATTGTTTCTTTCACTAAGTTAAGCAACACTTCATAGTTTACTAGTAATATATAGTAAATATATGGCCAAAGGACTTTGAAATATCAGAATTTAAGCCTTAGGCTACCTTTATCTCCCAGGACTGTTGTTGAATCTTCCAAAAGTTTCAGTTCACATGCGGCAGCAGCACATTCCACCGCACCAATAACACAGGGCTGCCCGCGGACGTGCCTGGCTTTAAATCGGCGCTACTAAACACGGATATCGGCCGATGCTGATATATTAAAAAAAGACAAATATCGGCCCGATATATCGGTCGACCTCTAGTTTTAACATCCCCACTGTATTTTTAGAACAATACATCTTCCTATATAATATCAAGGAACTTTTTCCAAAGCTTTTGGTGTTTCTGGCTGTGTTTGGCTCCTGCCCCACTGTGCATCTTTCTGAGGAATCCCAACTTTAGAAACAAGTAGCAGAAGTTTATTTTTAACCATGTCCCCTGTTCTTAATCATTTGTGTTGTGCATTTCGGCGTGGGTTTCTTTGATGGGTCTTCTTACAATTACTTTAAAAATAGGCTCTTTCAGAAGTTAAAAACTATATTTTAAATGACAGTGAATTTGCAGGTTGGTGTGTGTCAGATTTGGGGAGAACTCATCGCTGACAGTTTAAATCTTAAAGATCAGAGAGAGGGTGCAAAATGATTGTAAAAATCTAAAATCTCACTCTTTTTAGAGCCAAAAAACTGAAAAATTATGAATTTATTAAACTACAGCATTTGAGAACCAACACTTAAAGATCAAACTTTACAACATCAGAATTTGTGAATGCCAGACTCTTAATTTAGGACAGTAAATCTATTCGTCTGTTTCTCAGTGTATAATGTGGATCAGTGGTATGTTTGTTTCATTGCACGGAAGCTCTTCAGTTTCAGGACTTTACTGCTGCTGAGATCAACATGACTGCTGCTGTTGAGTAAAACTGTTTCCATCTTTGCTAAAACAAGAGGGGGATCAAAAGGATTTTAGAGGCTTTAGTTTGTTTGGTTTATGTATCCTCAGTTAACTAAAGTGCACTTTTAAATTGTATGGCAAATAAAGACTGTGTACTTAAAGTACAAAATAGTAATCATGCTTGACAGGGACGCTTGTTCTGTTATTATCTTAGGCTGATGATCTCCAGGTTAATGCCCAGTGAAAGTGCACTGAAAAACAGTCTAAACTATTGTGTCTGTTGTGTTGTCAAAAATATCGACTTCGTTTGACTCTGATTGGCCATTGTGTTGACGTGCTCATCAGATATGTCTGTGATTGGCTACAATGATCAACGCATGGGACCGTTTGAAAGCACACGGAAGTGTTTGAAAGTGGGAGCATTTGAAAGTCTAAATGCTCCCGTGTTTAAACTTATCTGTGTAAGCGCTCAGTAAAGAGCATCATTGATGTCTGTTTACAACAGTTTTTGCACCAGCTACAATGATAAACGCTTCAAAAACATGAAGCAATGAGATCCAGGCAGTCCAGCAATGATTATGTCAGAGATCAAATTTGAATAAGGAATAATTCATTTAAGTAAAAATTATAGAGACAAACAAATTAAGTAAATAATTGTTCATAATAAAATTCAGAGTACTGTATCTAATAGATGAAGATGAAGATCAGAATATAGAGAAAGCAGGAACAAAATTAAGACATTTGCAGAAGAGAAGAAGCAGAAGCAGCCAGAATTAGAAGACGCAGAAGAAATGTGAGAAGCAAAAAGAGCAAAGAAAAAGCTAAACTATCAAAGACCCAGTTCGTTTTATACCATAAGCATAGGAAAACTTACATCCCACTCAAACTTATGTTTTGGTCTAATAAGAAAATGTCAAACAGATTTATCCATTATGTCATAGTTGGTGTAATGGCTAGGTCAGAGTGACTGGTCTAATGTCAAAGATAGATGAAAATAGATACAAAAGGTGTTGTTTTGACAACCTTAAGAGGATATTGCAGATCTTGCATTATCTCATGTCTGAAGAAATGGAAACAGACATATTCATACAAAGGTACATCAAGTTCAAATGAGCAGCTAATCCTGAAAACATCATCGCTTCTGCAGTACTTGGCAGGCGTCCAATATCTAACCACAAACGTGTCAACATGACCTGTCACACTGGAACACTTTGAAGAACAATTGAATATAGCAAGCATACATAAAATAACCATAAAGGAGTACAATAAAGAGTAAATACTTGAAAATATGATGAGGATTAATATATGGAGTAGGAGTACATGAATATATGAAATCAAATGTAATATTGATAAATCATAAGCCATAAATGATTAACATGAGAAATGAATAAAATTCATGAATATGAATATTGATCATTTTAGATCCACCAGTAGCCAATCACAGACATATCTGATAAGCGCGTGAACACAACGGCCAATCAGGTGTTTACGAATCCACTCAACAGCGCGCAGTCATTTCAGTACCGACTTGGTATCAAAGTTGGTACTTTTGACAACACTAGTCTGTTGTGTGAATGTGGATGTAATGGGGAGCTTGTGCTCTGTATGTGTGTGTCATAAAACATACACTACCTTTCAGAAGTTTGGAGTCAGGAAGATAACACTTTTATTCAGCAAGGATGTGTTAAATTGACAACAACATTTATAATGTTAGAAAAGATTTTGGTAGCAGTTTATTTTGCAGTCATTTTTCACATATACATACTATATACTTACTGTAGTAATTACAATAACTGGGTAGTAACTAGGTACAACCCTGAAACTACCTCTAAACCTAATCT
The DNA here is from genome assembly GCF_019924925.1 of Ctenopharyngodon idella. Lineage (NCBI taxonomy): Eukaryota > Metazoa > Chordata > Actinopteri > Cypriniformes > Xenocyprididae > Ctenopharyngodon > Ctenopharyngodon idella. The sequence goes on along the minus strand of NC_067222.1, from coordinate 40,234,280 downwards.
TAACCCATGTAGTTACCTTATATTATTCAGTACTTTCTTGGTAAGTACACTGTAAGTACATTGAAAGTGCACGTACTGTACAAAAAATGTTCAACTGTTAACATTGAAAATCATAATGTTTCTTGAGCAGCAAATCAGTATATTAGAATGATTTCTGAAGTATCATGTGACACTGAAGACTGGAGTAATGATGCTGAAAATGCAACTTTGATTACAGGAATAAATTACATTTTAAAATAAAATAAAATATGAAAACCTTGTTGTAATTGTAATACCCCAACCCCAGGTAAACCCCAAACTTTTGACCTGTAGTGTATTTCGAGTCAGAAATAAAATCTTACAACAATGCCATCAGAAATTAAGATAAAATCACACTAAAAACTGTTTTTTTTCCCCGGCTGCTCAAGCTAAGTGCCTTTGTGTAAACAAGAAAGGAAATTAGCCTGTAACAAAAAGGCAGGACTTTTATGTTGAGTGCTATGATTGATCTTATTCATAAATTTACAAAACTGCACCAGGCAGACAACATTTTGAGGCTTTAGGTCTGTGTGCGTGAGTGTTTGTTTGTATCTGTCAAAAATAGTTGACTTGTTTCTGCTTGTGGCCTTTTGAGGAAGATCTGTGTCCTCCAGAGGACACGTCTGCTGCTGTGAGCGCGTAAGAGTTGCAACGGGTGCGTGCAGCGCAGCGGCTGTATGACAGGAGGCAGAGAAGGGTCAAGGTGTCTGTTGGCGCTCTTGTGTGCCAGTGTATGGCTACTGTGTCAGCGCAGGGCACACCGCCGCAAACGACAGATGTCCCGTGTGCCACAGGAGGCTTGCGTTAGCAGATGGGGAGAGAGGAGAGCTCCCTCTTCATTTCACTCAGTGGGTCACATGAAAGCCTTTCATTGTCCTGTATTTTTTGTGTATCCTGTACTTCCCTCTTTTCTTCATGAGCTCACTCTCAACTGTTTTACCCTTTATACTCCTCCCTGACGCAGACACACACACGTAGGCAGAGCAGATTACTTGTCCCTGTTCTCTCCAGCCAGGTCCCTGTTGGCTCAGGCTTCTCAAACGTTCAGATGATTAATGGGCTCAGAAGTCTGAAGGCGCTCGCTGCCGCCGCCTTCTCATCCATTCCTCCCATCCCCCTTGTTCTCCTCACTTTCCTCCCCTCCCCAATCCCATCTATGTTTGAATGCAGGAGCGTGCGCGCACACACACAGAAACGGTCACCAAATGCTGGTGAGGGTCGTCCCAGCCTCTCAGAGTTGTGCTTTGTCACTCGGGCAGCTGCTGTATTGTCTCAGGCGGTGTTAGAGAAGGCACGTGCTCTCTGGGTGGAGGGATTGCCGCTGGTTGGCCAGGCTCTGGCGCTCTGCTGCAGAGGGCTTTCTGACAGAATGTGAAATTGGAGGATGTCTCTTCCTTCCCCCAGCAATACACACAGCCTAAAGACATGGAAAACGTACAGATTTCCCATACACACCCACACACTTAAAGGAGTTGTTGAGTCCTGTGTGGCAGTAAAGTGAGTGCAGATGGTCAGACTGGGTAGGTTTACCTGGAATGTGAGTGGTTGAGGTCAAAGGTTAGGGTTCCTGTCCCCTCTGGTGGTCAGGAAGCATTGTATGTGTGTGTGCAGGTTTTGCTATACTTGTGACTTGTGTCCTCCCTAATATAGAGAAATACCTTGATAATCAGTTTGTGAGGACGTCTTCACTACTTAAAAATGCCTTACTTAAACTACTTACTTCTACTTAAATTTGAAACTCTTAACTGCATGAATGAATAATGTTTGCTTTAGCAAGCACCGGTAATTAATTAGCCTTTAGAAGACTAATGTGGCATAGTGGTTAAATGCAATTTTGACCTGTGCTCATTTAGTGTGAGTTTGAACCCGACTACACAATCGTACAACAAGTACAAACGAAAGTAGCAAACAACATAAAAAAGACAGAGGTGACTGAAAGTGTTTTTATCTGAGCAGAAGGCGAGTAAGGGTTTGGGTTTAGAAAGCAGCTTACACAGGATTCTCCCCGTCACATCTGTTCATCGACATTGTATCTGCTGTTGTGACCTCATCTCTTTAGAGATCCGTCACTCTCTCATGGCCAAGCACGACACCCCTCTTTTATTCTCACTGGCATTCAATACATGAATAATTGCTTGTTATCTTCTAGTGTAAATCCCTCTCCCTTTTGGGTAAGAATGATTGTTTACAAGTGTCCTTTAATGAGGCAGAATCAAATCTACATGGACCTTAGAGTAGACACTGGATTTAATTCGACATGAATTAATACGAGGCTTTAAGGGATAGAAGTACAGCCTGTTCATGAGGTCCTAGGTCACAACACATTTTTGCATAGATTTGGGAACAATTTGCATAGATAAATATTTATAAAAGTCCTATTTGTTTTATTAGTTCACATGTTAGTGAAAAATGTTGGTAAATATTGCTCATGTATTCTTGGGGCATATAAACACATCTTTAAATTACTTTTTAATTGCATTTTACTTTAAGCATTTTGAATCATCTTTGGTACAAGATTTGAAATATTAATGTTCCTCTGATGGACTAAAATAAGCATTTAAATCATTTCAGAGCAAATACATAAATATTCAAATGTATATTTTGATCAAAAAAGGCATATAAATATTGGCGACATGATCTATAAACCTTAGTTGTAAATGATCAACTGTTGACTTGAGAGTATTCAGCTTTGACAGTCCCTGGAGCGTCTCGTTCCATTTGGCATCTTTTTTTTTTTTTTTTTTTTTTTTTTCCTCCTTCCCCTCTGTGACCTACCAGTTACAGGAGCTCACAAGCTACTGCTGTTCTGTTCTTCTGTTCTTCTCTCTCTCTTCTAACATATTCCCCTCCACCATGTGCTGACCGTCAGCGTGGGTGACTGTGACCACTGTGTAACTGGGTGGTCCTGAACTGAAAGTGATAGAAAGTGAGGTAAAGGTGGCAGAGAGGGAGGGGGGTGGAAGGAAATTAGCCTGAGTCATGATGATGATGATGGGGTGTGTGTGTGTGTGTGTGTGTGTGGACAGATGGTGGGTTAATGACATCAGGGAAGAACACAGTTGATGATGTCTGTAGGTCTTTAGGGGAATGAGAGGTTGTCCCAGTCTGTCACACAAACATTGTGTAATTCTGTGCTTAAAGGAATAGTTCACGTAATAATAAAAATTGTCATATTTACTCACTCTTGTCAAACCAAATTTTCCATACAGTGGAAGCCTACAGTAACCAGTGACTGTCAAACTCTAGAGCATCATACAATGTAAAAAATAAAAAGTTGACTTAAAATTTAAAGGCAAGTTGCTGTACAGCTTTTTTGAGTGCACTCAACTTCTGGGCCAAGAAGTTCACCTAACCAAATTGAGTTTAGAGACGTATGAGTAAAGTCATACGTCTCTAAACTTATACTGTTTTGTTCAGCTGATGAAGCTTTTATAGTTACAAAATAATTTTTATAGTAATTATAGTTAAATTAAATGTAAACTTGTAATGTTTTCTTAATCTGCCTCGAAGTATGTGGGTTTATTGAAAAAGGTGTTTTGTTCTAGTTAACCTGTTAGCCTTCACCCCCGCTTTTGGAAAAATCCCAAGAAATGGCATACCTGAGCTAAAACAGATACAGTTCATGAAGCCTTTGCACTAAAAGCGTAAGTATGTTCTCATTTGAAAGCAGACACTTGGCAGTTTATTGTAAAGTCAGAGTTAATTATTGTCAAAATGAAGAAAAAAAAAGAAGTTATAAATAGCTTCAAAGTTTTGTAAAGTTATTAGAAATTTATTTTTATGGAATCTTTATGAAAAGTTGAAGTTGGTCATGTTTTAATCTAGAAATGCACAACATTTGGGATATTGTAAGTACTCAAGTGAACAAAATGTATAACACTGGCCTAATGGTTTTTGGATATTTTACTGCAAAGTTCTTACATATTGCACCTTTAAGGCCATCTAATATAAAGTGGGGCCGATCTAAAATCTAAAACTGTTTTTCAAAATCATGTCATGTGATTTTTATTTTGAGAAGACTCTAATGCTAACTAATGTTTATTGCCATATTCTAAGCAAGTGTACTGTCTCTATTGTTTTGTCGCAAACTGCCACATTCAGTTTCAGTCTTCCCTGCACACATTCACACCTCTCTGGCCTGGTTATGGCTCTAATTATTCTTCTTTTGTCTCTATTATAATTACTGACGACTTTCTTTTCACACTGTTTTAATCCCTCATTTCTTTGATCAAACTTTTCACTTCATCTTTGAAATTGTATCAAATGCCCTTCTTGAAAAAAGAAACATTTCAGTGAGCTTTACTATTCAAAATTATTTATAAAGCATTAGATATTCGCTCCTATATAGGAACAGGTGCACAGGGGCTAGCTAGCATGTTAGCTTAGCACACCATCAAAACACAATTTATGAGATTAAAACCATGTTTTTGCTCCAGACTCACTTTATAATGCAAGTTGAGTGTTTTAAAGAACCTTCTGTGACATGATGTGGCTTCGGATAAAAAAAAAAAAAAGATAAAATATATTCTTTTATAGTATTCTGCACATTGATGAAGGCAATGTTGATTAACATTGCATTATAAATATAATTTATTATGAAAATACCTGAAATAGCTTGAAGAACACAGATAAACCATATATCATTGTAATTGTTTATAGTCTCCAAATCAAGGTATTTTGGGTAATAATGTAATAAATATTACTCCTCTCCATAGAAATTTGACATACATATGAGAATCTATCGGTATTTCTCCAAATGTGCACACTTTTGAGATAAAAGCCCTAAGAGAGATTTTGTCAAGCATTTTCATGACGACCGTTTTTTTTTTCTTTCTTTTTCTGAATTGATGCTGCTGACGCTCATTCATATTAAAGGTGTCGACTCTTTTTTCATTTTTATAATCCCTTACACAAATTAAGACATACCTGTCACTGCAGATTTTTCAGAATAAAACAGAGGTTAAATACTGAAGCTTGAGTCTTGGATCTTTTTAATGTATAGTTTGAGGCAATTACAGTCATTTACACTAAAACTAATATAAACAAAGAGTGCTTCAGTGCGTTGGCATCCAGATGAAGTTTAAGAGGTTAACATTAAAACAAAGTTATGAAATGAAGCTATAACTGCAGGCTTGAAGTTTTGTTTAACTTAATAGAAACCAGCAGCAAAAGCTCTTGTTTACATATTGAAATGAAAATATGAACAATGTCAAACACCACAACCATACTCCTTAACTATAAAATAAATACAACAATCAGTTAAAACAATACCAAAAGAGAAAAGAGAGAAAAAAAAAAAAAAAACTCAAAGCACTCAAAGTTCAAGGCAAAGAGAAGGCCGAACAGGTAAGAAACTGCAGACTACAGGTCTGAAGCATCTTTGAAAACCCCTTCCAACTCAGTAGCAAAGTTTGTGATGTTAGGCAATGTGCTAGGGACGTCATCTTCAGTTACAATAAGAATCCACAATTTCATCCCTCTGGTCTGTCTGTCATCAAGTGTCCTAAAGAAACGAAGAATACATCAATATCACCTTACATTAACCCATCAAATTAACATTTCTTATTAAAGGAATAGATTGATCTTTTTTGCTGTAATACTAAACATTATTTGTAGCATGCGTCCCATCCAATAAATTGCAATAAGCTTTTGTGCTTTGTTAATTTTTTATATGCAACAAAGTCTGCTATGAAGTTGTCACGTCACAAATTTCAAACAATAAGTATCATATTGGTGCACTTTAATGTGGCACAACAGATCGCTGTAGCCGCTTCAGTTCAAGCAACACGTGAACTGATCATCTCTTCCTCTTTACTACTAGTTATAGCACATTCATGTTAATATATATACAACTTACTGAAATTAATCATCTCTCATGTAATCATGTTTCAACTGTTAAGACACTAATAAAACCATTTGAGAATAACCTCCCAATTTCACTAAATCAATTTTGAATTGGACCCCCCAACAACAACAACAAAAAATTGCTGTCATGAAGATTCACATCCCTATTAGTCACTCATGGTTATGTGGCAAGATGTTGTCAAGGCTTTATTCAGCAGAAGAAATAAAGCAGCACAGATGAATCTTCACGGAGAAACAAGGGGAGACATTTCTAGGACTGTCTGCTTTCTGAGAGTCTAAAAAATGACTACCAAATAAAAAGACATGATTAAAGGATTTGAAATGATGTGTTCTTTCGCAATGTGTAGTGATGTGGTATCCTAAGTTCCTCTTCCTAAAAACGGTATAGGCAAACTGTGTCCATTTAAGAAATACACTGTCTTCGTCCTGCAAATGAAATGGCAAAGGGCTCTGATAAATCTATATTTTAGAGGTAACTTTGTCATATGACTGTCATTAACAGTTTACCTGCTGATCAAGCTTAAAAGGATCTCCCATCTTTTGTCAATAAATAAATAAATAAATAATGCTTTTTAAATAATGCTTGCTCTGTAGAACCTGAGAAGTTGTCAGGTGTGCTGGTGAAGTTGTTGCATATCTGAAGATAAGGTTTTGGCTGTAACAATGTTTAACAGGCTTCACATGCCTCACAACAGATGCTGTGTCTAGTGTATTTCTACAGGTTTATGTCATAGTTTATCTTAAATACTAAGTAATATTGTAGCTAACTAACAAATGTTACATGCCGTAATCAACATTCTACTATTATGTTTATATTATGTTTGAATCATTTTAACAAATAACTGCAATATAAAGGTTTACTTTACATGATGACGTTTGCAGTCTTGTGTCTTTCTGTCGACTAGTCTGGAAGCACATTTGATAGCCTAGCCAGCTTAGGAGGACATTAAATTTGTGCATATTTAACACTGCACATGCCTTTGAGCTCTGAAACATGAAATGTATTGATTAAAGCATTGTAACCATCTGTTAAAACCTAAGCTAAAGAGTCGACATTAAGAATGTCAAATAACCAGTACATATAGTTGTACATTTATATGTCAAAGTTAGTTTAAAATAACAAGTGGCAATTTCAAGCTTGTTTAGTGACTCTAACTTACTGAATGAATACCTCATGTTCAATTTGATGAAAAAATTCCCGATATACAACAAACTTTACAAACATTAACATATAACTGCAGAATAAACATTTTACTTATTTTAAACGTTTTATTATCAGTTTGCAGACTTGCTAACAGTTGAGGAATAATTGAGCTTGTTTCCTGATTAATTGAACAGCTTCAGGCTCTATGCATGTTGTAACCAATGCTCTACAATTATGTTGACATAAGCTTTTAAACAAAACTTCATTATAAATGTATACTTGGTTTAAAAAATTAATTTCTGTAGTGTTGAGAAGAAATCCTCCAACTTCCAAACCAACCTGCATCTTTGTCAACTTGCATTTTCAAATCTAATCGACAATTTAAAATAAGTTGATCCAACGATTTTTGATTTTCACTAGTTAAGTCATCTTTTCAGTTTTTACTGTCCAGTACTAACAGACAATCATAACTAACAGATAATCATTATTCCAACTTTTTGCAAGTTGGATAAAGTAGTTGCAGACTATATTCAAAGTCTTCTGAAGTTTTACATTAGGGGTAACACTTTACAACAAGGTCTCATTAGTTCATTTTAGCTAATTCATTAAAAAATGTGAACGATTTCCATTAGCTAAAATGAAAATTACAGCATTTAATAAAAATACAATTGTTTGTTTGTTTGTTTGTTTGTTTATTCACAGTGCATTAATGTTAACAAATTCAACTTTTGATTTTAAAAATGTTAGTAAATGTTGAAATTTACATGACATCAGATTAATAAATGCTGTGGAAGTGCTGTTCATTCTTAGTTCATGTTTATTAATGTAGTTAACTAATGTTCACAAAAGAAACTTTATTGTAAAGTGTTAAGAGCTTTGTGTGATGAATGGATTGAATTAAATTGCAACTTTCTGAAATGACATCTCATGTCATTTGCACTCGTGCACGTTTAAACATCAAGGTTTGACTTCATTGAGATCAACAGCCTTTTAGTTCTCATGGGTCTCTTGTTTGAATATGCGAACGAGTTGCAATGAGTTGCAAATGAGATATGAGCGCTGTGGAAAAAGGAAAGTGTTTTTTTTTTTTTTTTTTTAAAGTGAATTTGCCTTTTACTCACAAATCTACTTTATGGCTTCAGGCAACTTGTAATACAGCACATGAGTCATATAAATGACTTATCGATGTTCCATGAAAGACATCGTCATTCAGACGCGAGGACGAACATATTTAGAAACACATGAGGAACAGCGATGACACAGTTTTCATTTTGGGTGAGCTAACCCTTTAATAAACCATCATGGCTGAAACTGCGCCGCACTAGACTCAACATGAAGAACCCTGATGCAAAATAAATGTTCAAAATTTCCACACCAAACTTGAGGCCATCTATATCAAAGTTTGTGAGTCATGCACCATTATGGAAATGCGGCGATGTTGCCTCGGAGAACACACAAAAAAAAAATCCTACTACTAAAATCAACATCCTCTCGCATTAAGCATGTGGTGTCCAAAAAGTATTTTCATGTGTTTTATGGAGGTGTATCCCTGTGTTGTCCTCTAATTCATTCTCCCATGGGTCCACTCACTCACCGTTTCCGTCTACTCCTTGTAAACCCTCCCATCTGAGCTTCAGCGTCTCGTGCATCCGTGTAGTTTGGCACGGAGGGCAGTTCCTGCGCGCCGGTTGGGCAGCCCCAATGTGGCTTGTTTTTTTGTGCCGGTGCAGTCTAGACATGTGTGAATGTGTGCGGCGTATGGAGAGGCAGCAGATAAGGCAGCCCTCGGTGTAGTGGGGGGAGGCAAGCAGAAGATCGGTCTGAAAAGAATGAGTGGGGGAGGGCGAAATGGAGGGAGGAAGGGGGTGGGGAGCTAAAGGTGTGTGTGCGCTGAGGAGAGAGAAAGAGGCAGGAAGAGAGAGAGAGAGAGAGGGAGGGAGGGTGGAGAGTGCTCGAGCTATTGATGGGGAAAGAAGGGAGGGGTTAGAGAATGAGCAAGCGCTGGAGAGAGCCGAGGGAGGGGTGTGTGGGTAGAGCCTCTTCTCAATGAGGAAGCGCCAGAGCCATTTTCACTGTTGAGTAAGAACACGCTGCTCTCGGCGAACGAGTGAGAGAAAGAAAGTGCGCATTCTGGGTTTTACTTCGCTCGTTCTTCTTCTCCCCCGCTTTCTGGCGCCCCGCTGGAGGTGGTTTGTGTGAGGTGAGGCCTCGGGTGGACACACAATGGGGCGAAGTGCCTGTGGCAACTGGGCCGTTGTGCTGCCGACGGGGGGAGGGTGTAGAGAGCCGACCGGCGCACAGAGCTAACAGATCCAGCCGGCCTCAGGCCTCTGCGCCTCTCTCTCCCTCGCCAGCGAGACTCCGATTAGAGGCTTCTCAGGAACCACGAAACCTTTCTCTCAGGACTATGGTGGACTAACTATGGATTAACATGTATTTGGCGCAGTGGATTTTAGGACACATACAACGGAATTGGAGATTTGAGAGCGAGAAGTTGCTGTGTTTTGGGATCGAGTGACGAACTTTTCTTGCCTTTAGTTCCCTTTCTGTTTTGCTTTTGCTTTTGGTCTGAGAGGAACTCATAAATGGATTACAAAATGCATTCCAAGTCCAATGATTTGCTGGATTTTCAGACGCTGGATGCCCTTTTGGAAAAAATTGCACATTGCTCTGTCCCTGTTAAAAGGTAAAACTGATAAGCTTTTTGTGAATTTGCTTTTCTGAACATTACACAACTAATCACCAGTGTTGTTTGCTTGTTCTGTATCTCTTTTTGTAGCTTGCTAGCTTGTACTTTACTCCTGATGAAGTTAGTTAGTATTTTCAGTTTTTGTGGTAGTCTTTTGGTTTGAGTTACTCGTTTTTGGAACATTTTATAGTCGTCTCTTTGTCAGGTTTGTAATATTTTTTTAATATTGTCCTTTACTGTGAGTTTTCCCCAGAATGGCCTCAAAATAGTGTTTTAAAGGGTGGCATTGTTGGTAAGAAAGCTAAAAGCCCCGAATAGGCAGCCTCCCGGAGGGAGAGAGGGGGTGTGTGAGTAAGCAGGGGGAGGGGGTGGGATTTTCAGAGGAAGAAGGGGGTGGTGTATTTGTTGTGGCAGAAGGAGAGGGTTCAGCCGGCTATGATTTAGCAACTTTAGTGAATGCTCATCTTAGACTCGTTGCAAATAAGCATATGTAAATGATTTGACGTTATTTGGCTCTTTTAATTTTATTGCTGATATTTTAGAAACGTATAAATATGGAAAAAAAAAGTTTGTAGATGTTTCCCAATGCTGAAAATGACTGTTTTTAGTGGGCAACACTCAAATGCTTCACAAGGTCTGCGTTTAATATAGAGCCACTTGTCTCTTAGGAAGTTTGTCCTTGTTTATTTAATCTATTTCTGTGCTGTTCTTAGAATGGACTGTTTTAAGTTCCTAATGTCCTTCGCTTGTTTCACCTGACAAAGTGCTTCAGGTGTACTTAAAGCAACTCAACTTGCTTTATATTCTTTAAATAGACAATCTAGCTCGGGTTTGCTGTACTAATGTTGCATTTTAGTGACTAAACGCTCCCATGAAACTGCTGAATATTCTGAATATTCATCTACTAAACCTCTTAGCATTACAAACGGCCTTGACACTTGTGAATGTATGTCACATGCGAGCTGGACGTTCCCACCCTGAAGTTTGAGTCGTGAGAGGCATGTGGAACAGTTGCAGTCGGAGAGCTGCTGAGGTGGAAAAAAGTTCTCCAGTCACATTGCACACATGCCTACCGTGTGCTGCGCTGCCAGTGCGCTCCTGGCTCCATTCTCCAATAGACATTTGTTAGACCCTGTACGGAGTCGTTTTAGGTCACTGATCAAAGCGCTAGAACAAACACAGCACGGCACAGCAAATGTTCAAGCAAGGGAAAAAACACCTCTGTTTTGTTTGTCAGAGTTGCCCATGGAGTCCCTGCTGATGTTTGTACAGATTAGTTCCCTACACGTCGAGAGCAGTTTGTAAAACACAAACAAAACAAGTTTCTTTCTGCTGGCAGTTGAAGCTGAGATGTAGGGAAGAACAGCTCCCAGGAGTGCTGGTGAGACAAAAGTGTGAAAGAGAAGAGGGGAGATGGATGAGGGAGGTGGGACTCTTGGCCTGAGCAACTGACTTGGTGCAGTTTCATTTATTATTTATGCATATGCTTTCAAGCAAATAAACCTGCTGCCCCGGTCCTGTACCTAGACCTCCTCTGGGAGCCTGGAGCTTTCTGTCCTGAGAAACTCCCAGTATCAGCATAAATGATTAATTGTTTACTTTCGGTAGGGACGCAGCCATTTTGTTTGCCGTCGGTTTTTACACCCTCCCTTTCATGCGTCATGGTTGGGCTTGGCCTGCCTGTAGAACCAGATTTCCTGGTGTGTGTGCTCAGGTTCTCAGTAACCAGAGCTACTTCCTCCCCTTACACACATTCCATAGTGGTATGTAATGATCTGTGACCAGTTCAAAGGTCAATTTTTATTCCACAGGGTGTTTGGGGCAGGAAGTTTAACACCCCAGGACAGACAGTGGTGGAGTTATTAGGTGTGTTTGGCTTGAAGCGGCGCTGTGCAGACCGATCGGTGTATAACATCAAAGTACCGCGAGAGCGAATAGAGAGCAGGTGGCTCTGTATGCTTTCGAATCGCTCTCGCGGTGCTTTGATGTCATACAACGACCTGCCCGTCTAAGTCAAACACACCTTGTCACTCCTTGGTGGTCATGGTTCATGAAGTTCACATTCTTATTAGTACTGCAACCAACCTGGTTTCTGTGCTGTTTCAAGTCTGTAAAGCACAGTGGCACCTGTTGCACTTGTTTAATGGATTGGAGTTTGGCAGAAAAATTGGCTGTGTTCACTTACACTTAGTAGTAAATGATGTAGGAGCAAAGAAGAATTTCACAACACTGTGTGCACTTTCAAATGGACAGTTTACAAATTGCTGCTAAGTTGTCCAAAGGAAAAACATTGTCAGGTTATATTAGCATATTTATTGCTTTTATTATTTGGCGTGAATTTTGACCAGGCCTGAGCTGGAAACATTTTCACAAGTTTCATGTGAACAAATTCAGGCTTTTAATAAAGGTGGTCTTTACAGACAAGGCACTTCTTTGTGGAGTTTGGTCGTTGATGGCTTTACCATTTACTATTCTAATGGCAGTTTTGAAAGCCATTGAACACAGAGTTTGCTGAAATATTACCAAGTTAAATTAACACAATGATAGTTTCTCGTGACTCTTGACGCTTCTCATTTTGAATAGCGTTTAAGTGGTCACGGATGTCAAGGCTAACAGAATAAAGTTGTAAAATCAAATGAAGCAATTGTTAAATAATGGTTTATCAATAATTTTCGTACTAATAATTATTCTAAAATTTCGAAGAAACAACAACGTCTTATGTCATGCATTGTCCATGCTCTGCTATCAGTGTGTAAGAAATTCATTATTTGTATTTGTTTATTTATTTTTGGTCATTTATTCATGTTCATGTGGCATTGCAAAGAAACACCTTGTTTAACAACTTGTACTAGCCAAAATTTTTGGAATGGGGAAAATAAAATGAATGTATAGCTTTCCCAATGCATGTTATAGGGCAGAGGTTTTCAAACTGTGGGTCACAGAGTGGGAAAAGGTGGGTCGTGCGAAGTCATTCGACTGCAGCTAAATTTATGTTTCAGTGAATTTTATTTAATTATATAAATATGCACTGCATGTTTTTATGGACATTTTATATACTCTTTAACATCAGTAAATGAAATTAAACTTAAATTTTTGTATTGAAATTTTACAGTTTTACTATAAAATAAAATTATTTTTATTAAGTAACCTTAAAAGTTTGAAAGAAATCAAGCTTACAGTACTTCTGCCCTCCCTAAAATATTTTGGTGGGTCTTGAGTTAGATAATACTTGTCTAAGTGGGATCTGGAATGGAAATGTTTGGGAACCCAGGTTATAGGGGTCCTGACAGTGGACATGAAACATTTTAATTTGATTAGTTGTGCATCCCTAATGAAATTTGTTTAGCTGTAAAGTGATATAAAAGGCATTTTTAAGATTTGCATTTCCCTTTTCAACATCATAATCCCAATTCTAGGCCGTCACATTACAACCTTCAACCTCCTTGTGTCTCGTGAGGCCGTTCAGTTACAAGCTTAGCGTTTTGACAGCTGGGCAAATCCATTGAAATGTCAATCATACCAAGGAAAAATCAAGCTTTTAGTGAAGTAGAAAAAAAAAAAGTCCATATTTCACTCTATTGAAGTGGTCATGAATTTAAATACATTGCATTGTTTATCCACAACATACGAGGTGTGCATCAGAAATAAAGCTTTTAAATAAAGCCACATTTCATGAGACCTCAACATTTTAAGCGATCTGTCACATCTTAGGCCCTGTTTCTACCTGGTATTAAGACGTTTTGGTCGATCACATCACATGGACGACTCTAAATACAGGTGTAAACTGGGTGTAAAACGTTTAGAGCTTGTCCACTTTCGACCACTTCCAGACGTAGTCAAACTCATTCAACCGAATTGCTTTCCTAGTGGAAACCCTCATGTGGTTGAATGTATTTGAACAGCTACTAAAGACACCTACTCTCTGCTTACTGACCTAATGTGTAAACATTATGGGAAGCTCTAGCCAGATGGGATTTAAACTTTGTCGTCTGAAGACCCAAGTTCGGTTTGAAGATGAAAAACATAGCAAGCACAATGTTCTCTCACCATTCCTGATTGCGGCTGTCAGAGCAGAAACAAAAGCTGCTGCTCTCTATATATTTTTTCCGTCGTCTCTGGGCACGTTCAAATGTAAACTTCGTGAGCTTATTTTGTCCATTAGATCAAAAGATCTGAGGGAAAAAAAAAAAAAAAAAATTTTTACCCTTTAAAAAAAACATTTACCCTCCCCTTGAAGAAATCAGGACAGAAGTGGTTGAAAGTGGACAAAAGAGACCAGGTGTAAACGGGAATGTCTCCCTCGTCTACTTGTCATCCGATTGACCAAAACGCATCTTAATACCAGGTGGAAACAGGGCCTTAGTGACCCTACCGACAAGATGACAGTTTCCATCCCAGTCAGTGTGGTGGGCTCTCATGACAGTCTAGACCAGTATTTCTCAACCTTTTTCTTTCCACGGCACAGATTTGATAAGTAAAAAATCCAACGGCACACCACTATACACTAAAACCTCGTTTTTTCTAAATAATTAAACACTGTGTCATCAAAGTTAGTATTGTGACTTTATATATGTCAAACACATGCATGTGTCATCATAATATTAACATTTATGAAAATCAGATGGCGTTACAAGGTCTATTTTGACCAGCGAATGAGATATATCTGGCTGTCACCGCATATGAGACAGTAAGCGTATCGCATTTGCATTATACACTACCCGGCCAAAAAAAGGTTGCTGTTTGGATTTTAAAAAGCAAATACTTAAGAATCTATGAATGGATCATTATTACAGTGATTATTATGTGTCTAGCATGTTATATGTTTGGCAACAGTCCTTCTAACCCTTAAAGATGGAGTGTGTAGCTTTTCATTTCCTAAACAATTCATGTGTGAAAATGATTCTTCATGCTCCCTCCCAGCAATTCTTTCACAATTTGAGCCTGATGAATCTTGACATTATCATCCTGGAATATGGCCATGATACATCTTAATACATGGTTGTTTAAGAAATGAAAAGCTACACACTCCATCTTTAAGGGTTAAAAGAACCGTCGCCAAACGTATAACATGCTAGAAACATAATAATCACTGTAATAATGATCAATCCATAGACTCTTAAGTATTTGCCTATTAAAATCCAAACAGCAACTTTTTTTAAGGGGCCGGGCAGTGTATGTTTTCATCAACTTTTTTTTTTTTTTATCAACTTTACAGGTTATAAAGTTTATTAGCTATATGGGTGCTCAGTTTTTCTTGTTGAATACATTTGGACAAAATATCATGATTTGATAGATGAAGCGAGATATTTAAAACAGTAGCATATTGGCTACAACTAGAAGGGTAATATCAGACTCTTCTCCGCTCTTCAGAGCCATTTTATTCAGATGTCTGGACTCTACATGGAGGGGGTTTTGATATACTCGTATACTGGAATTGTTTAGCTGTACTCTTGCATTTTTATCTTTTGACACTTTAATTTTAATTATGTGTAATGGTTCACTTACAGTACATCTACAAACACAACTCCAGATGATTAAATGGTCAGAAGAGCTTGATTATTTACTACTGATCAAATTTTGCCCAACATTTTCCCAGATACTGTATTGCTCATTGCCGTTTATGACCAAGATTTGTTCCTGATTTCAGTTCTCAGAATCTGACTCATGGTCACTATGTCTATTGTGATGAGGCAAGTTTTCCTGGGTTATCTGTCAGTCTGTTTCATAAATGTCCTTTGTGATGTTAAATCCTGTCTGAATCAAACACGCCTGTTTTTATCGTACAACATGTGTATATAGTCTATAGCATCTTGGGTTTTTTTTTTTTTTTTTTTTTTTTTTTTTACACAATGCTTCTCATTTAAAGCTAAATTCCTCAACCAGCTTGGCAACCAGTGTCATGAATTTTGGCCGGTGATGTGTAACATTCACTATTTTTATTTTTAGGTTTTCTTTTTTAAATTCCTCAGTACGTTAAACCCGAAATGCACGTTTACTAGTATTTTCCATCAGCTGTGTCCGTACAGTTTGTCAGCTGCTTGGTTTCTATTTCTGATGCTCCTCATGTATATGCATGATCAAACATGGATAAAGAGAGACTGATTGTGAAAGTGTACAGTCAAATCCCTCAAACTGCATGGCAAGTTTATTTATATAGCACATTTCATATACAATGGTAATTCAAAGTGCTTTATGTAGAACATGAATTAAAATAAAACATATGCATAAGATATAAAATCATGCATAAGAAATAAAAATAACCGTATTTAACTAAAGGCTAAAACATTATTCTTGACTACCTGAATCACTAAATTCACAAGGTGTAACATAAAAAGCATGTTGTCAGGTGAAGCATCAGAACTCGAGATATGTGTTTTACACTCTGCAGTGCATTACGAGAGAGTAAACAGTGAAATCCTGCACACACTCTTCTGATTGGCTGTGATTTGTGATTGTCACGTTGCACTGCGTTTCCGTGTTTTGTGTTCAGGAATCTTGTGTCTGGCCTGGTTCACTTTGGAATGAAGATAAGTAAAGGGATAGTTTAGCCAAAAATGAAAAATGTTTCATTAATTACTCACCCTCATGTCGTTCCACACCCGTAAGACTTTCGTTCATCTTTGGAATTCAAATTAAGATCTTTTTGATGAAATCCGAGAACTTTCTGTCCCTCCATAGACCCTTCAAAAAGAGATCCTAAAACAAATCCATATGGTTTGAGTGGTTTAGTCCAAATTTTCTGAAGAGAACAGATTGAATTTAGGCTTTTATTCACATATAAACATTCATCAATGCACACATCATTTATGGTAAACAGAAGCTCAAGCATGTTCGCTTGACGTGCGAGAACCAATGAGGTTCATTCTCGTGTTACGCAGCATGTTTGAGCTTCCGCAAGAGGTTTGTTCTCACGAGTCAAGCAGATTTGGTTGAGCTTCTGTTTCAATGATGAATGTTTATATGTGAATAAAAGCCTAAATTCAATCTGTTCATCATATAAAGTGATCGAATCTCTTTAGAAAATTTGGACTAAACCACTCGATTCATATGAATTAGTTTAACAATCTCTTTATGAACTTTTTGAAGCGTCAAAGTGGAGCTGTCTATGGAGGATCAGAAAGCTCTCAGATTTCATCAAAAAGATCTTCATTTGTGTTCCAAAGATGAATAAGTCTTACAGGTGTAGAACGACATGAGGGTGAGTAATTAATGACAGAATTTTCATTTTGGGTGAACTAACCCTTTAAGGATGCAGCAAGAACTGCCGTTGTGTCAAAAGTTTATGCCACAGTTCATCAATGTAATCAATTTACAGATGTCCATTGTGTTCATGACCTAGACTGTATAAACTAGTTTTAAGCAGTCTAAGATGAGTTTTTGTTGTGTTTGTGTGTACACATAATGTAACACAAAATAAGTTTTTGATGTAAATTCCTTTAATAGTAATAATGATTCTTAATTTCAATATCATTAGAAAGTCAACAATTATGATTTCATATTTAGTTTAGTTCTTTAGTTTCACTTTGTAATCAATGTCAGTGTAATTTTAAAATGATTTTGAAAACATTCATGGTGTTTTTAGGTTTTTGGAAAGTCCCGTGAATGTTTTTTTTCTATGGTGGTGTATTTTAGGGTCTTTTTTTTTTTCTTTGACCACCACCTGAAAATGAATTGCTTTTTTATCATCAAAAGAATGAATTGTTCATGTCACTCACAGTGATGTTTTGTATCTGTTCAATATTACGACAAAATAGTTCAATAGTTTTAGCTAGCCCTTTAATCGACTTTGTAATATTAGCAAATAGTCTAATCTATGTTGTTTGGTATTGTTCGGTATTGCATTTGAGAAATCCTAATTGTTTTGCCCAGATTTGCATATTCATTTTAGCTCTGTAAAAACATGGTTTCTTTTGTGTAATTTTGTTAGAAATACATCACATTAACACAACGCAAAAATGCCAAAAGACAGACCCACATCTGTGGGGTTTTTCTTTTTCTTTTTTTTTCTTTTTTTTTTTTTTTCTTTTTTTTCCCCATTTCAGTGAAAAATTTTAGAAAAATATTCTTGCCAAGGATGTTAAGTCACATTAAGTAACTCATAATTGTTTCAGCACTAGAGTAGAGAGATGTTGTAATTAAGATGTCCTGTTTGCTTGTATGGAAGAAGAGTAACACGTGTATAAAAAGAGAGAGACTGAAACTAGCACTGCTGAAGGGACTTTACACAAGAGGAAGTTTTCCATTGTTTATTAAAATGGGAAAATTCAGAGTCTGACTTGCATTTGTGTAGTTTTTTTATCAACATTACACAGGCAGAGTTGTAAATTGATAATAGTCTAATAGACTGTTGACTGTTATTCTAAACCTCTGCAGAGCGAGTCAAATTAAAATCTGCTCTGAACAGCTGGATAACAACTCTTGAGCTGTTAATGAAGCAACTTGTTTATGGAAAAACATCCCCACTGTGTTTGAATGAATTATTTGGCTGTTGATCTTTATAAGCGTATTGAATGAAGTTATAGCACCACACAGATTTGGCGGTTATTGGCCATCTGTGTGCGTGTTCATGCTACACCAGCTGGACTAAACTCATGGTGGGGTCATGTAGTGCTTCCAGCTCCAGTCTATCACTTAAGTGTGATCTCTTCCTGTATTTCTGATGTGTTTTCCGTACAGCCTGTGTGTGTGTGTGTGTGTGTGTGTGTGTGTGTGTGTGTGTGTGTGTGTGTGTATGATCACTCCACTTTCACTGCCATCACAACAGCTCATTTGCATGTTGCTGGTACAAGACAGTTGGCGTGTTTTGTCTCGCATTGGCTTGTGAATTTCCTGATGTGTTTGTTCAGTTTGGGAGCTCTTCCGTGTTGAACTGTTTGGTGTGGTGAATTACTAGGTGAATTCAAGAGGCCTCTTGGGCTTTAAAGGAAAGTTTTGGGCAAATACTAGTTGAGCTCTATCAACAGCATCCATGACATCATTTTGGAAGCATCAACCACATTTAATTGCTGTAATGTTTGGGTTACAGGACTCACTCCAAACCCAGTGTTTGACAATGTGATGATCTCTGTACTGTAAACAAACTGGTGCAAACAGTCTTTGCTTTTTGATGGAAGAAATATTAGCAACTGTAGGCACATTAACTGTCAGCGGTTATTAGTAAACTACTATTGTGCATCAAAGATCATATACAAAGTGAAGCTAAATGCTGCTCTTTTGAATCGTCGATTTATAAAGCAAGATAATTTAGTCGATTCTCATTTTGAAGAACCAATATTGGTTCTTAAACCCCAAGAATGTGAGCGCATGTGAACTGATCATCTCTTCCACTTTACTAGTTACAACACAAAATAAACATGAATGAACATCAGAAGGCATGTTGAAAGAAACCGTACAGTTGACCGTTCGCAAAGACCCGCCTCCTTTAGTTACTGTTGCTATGTCCGACAAGCCATGCCGCTCTCACGCCACACACCATGTTCTCACAGTGAAAAATACATCGCGGAGCAAAGAGGACACTGACAACGTATCGACAGACAAGACACAGCAGATTACTTTTGATATGAAAGTCTCGAATTTCAAATGTTGTCATTTTTAAAGAAATTTAAACATTAAATACCGTTTTGTGGCTCTTTAATGTGTCGTGACAGATCGCTGTAGTGCTTCTGATCACACGGCTCATGAACCGATCATCTCTTCCTACTAGTTAATTTATATCAAATAAACATGAATGAACAACATTTCAACCACAGAAAGACGTCAGTACACATCATTTTTCAAGTTCAAGTCCACAAACATAAATCTGCTAACTCTTCTGACTGCTTTGTCGGACAAAATGGCGGATTCGGCATTATGATTGGTTAGATCGCCTGTCAGTCAAACTCCTGGCGAAGGGTCAATTTACCAAAATCCATATCACGTCTCATGTCATGGCTCAGTGTTTCAGCCACGGAAAGACATCAAAACGGCTTGTAAACGGTTACATTTACCTCAGAAAAGCCATTCAATGTTTAAAATCTCATTAGTCAGCAAGAAATTAGCTCTTGAGAGGAGCATTTTGTTAAATATAGGCTATGCACTGTATTGCATATTCATTGTATTTTTACTTAACCTATTCTTCACTGTTTAATGTATGAATAAATCCGACTTATGACAGCCGCCATTTAAATGTTTATATTTATAAAAAAAAAAAACTGTACTGTACCTGATAGGCCCCAATTAATCAATATCGAATTGAATCGCAAGCTTGTGAATCGAAATTGATGCCCAGCCCTAATATTGATGCATTTACAGTCAAAGTGCAATGTCACACTGCATTGACTTGTAAAAGTGTTAAAGTACTGCTTTGAAAGCATTTCTACTAGGCTTAAACATTTATACATTTTAACATTGGACTATTTAAAGAAGCACTTGCTGGCTTTAACTGTATAATCTGTTGTCATCATGGCCATGTATAGTTACTCTGGTACGACTTTTACTAGAAAAGGGATACAAGAAGTGGACTTTCATACCTCTTTGAAAGCATAGCTTCAGTGGTTTCCATTATTTATCCAGACAGACTGAGGGACGGGTCAAAATCATTGTCTGTGGAAATGGACAGCATGCTACAGAACGATGTTGTTGAACCGGAAACATTCAAGTATACACTACAGTTTATAATACAAAAACAGTAAAAACCGTAAGAAACATTTCAATTGAAAACAGTTGTGCGGCTTTATTTGTGATACATTTTTTTCAGGATTCTTTGATTAATAGAAAGTTAAAAGAACAGGATTTATTTGAAATAGAAATCTTTTGTAACATTATAAATGTCTTTGGCACTTTTGAACAGTTTAATGCATCCATGCTGAATAAAGGTATTCATTTCTTTTTTTAAAAACCTTACTGACATCAAACTTGTGATAGTGTAATTAGGTCAGCATTGTGTGACGTGTATTCATCTGAGTTCTAACTTGATTTTTAGGGAGGCCCTGAATGTTTCCCTGAAGCGGCTTATGAGTGAGCATTTACTGGTAACAGACAGTTTGGCATTCTTTCCTGAGTAGTCACGCTGGCAGATCGTCAGCTCCCTCTTTCTGAGTCTGAGCTCTAGGGTTGATATAGTGGTCATGTGATCTACCCACTGTTTCTCTCGTCACTATGTGAGTCATCAAGAATGCTGTTAGTCAGACATAAACAAGTGCTTTGTGTGTTTACAGATAGTTTTAGAATCGGAAAAAAAGTGAAATGTGTGGCAGCCTGAATGTGTCGTGTCAGAGGACCTGCAGGGTATTTCAGCTCAGCCCCAGCCCACCCCGTTTTGGTTGCATTTCCTCCATAGTTCGGGGTATTTATAGCTTGGGCACACAACTTTTGTGTGTGTGCTTATGGCCTTAGGCTGAAGATTCTAGTGTGCTTTGTGTACCGACTTGGACATGCTGTCCCCCATTACGGAGCTGAATGGAACAGTGAAGTTAACTCGGTGCTGAACTCCCACATCCTGAGCTCTCCAGAGATCCGCAGCATGAAAGGGGAGTGGATGCTGGTCAACCCACAGACCCTCACAGCAGCTACAGGCGCTGCCAGATGCAATAGAAATATTTGCCCTCAAGCACTCACACTTGAAGATCATTTTCTCTCACACATCCTGTTCTGGTGTTACGTAGTCACAGACTGTTGCCCGATTCCAGGGATCTTCACTGCAAATGGGACGAATAACATCTTGTAAACAATTAGGCTCTCAAAATGCTTCAGAACGCTGACTGTCCTTGTCTGAGTTTTGACATCTCTACAGTGGAGAATATGCAGTTTGTTCTACACTTAGTTTGTATGCTTATTTCAAACCTGCAAACTTTTTGGCAGAATTCACTGTTCTGAATATCTGTATTCTGTATATCTGAAGGGAACTGAAAAGGTTTCTATTTACACCATTTGTTGTATTTCATGCTCTAAACAACATTTACGAAAACAGCCAGATTAATTTCTATGAATTCAATTCGATGAATTGTTCTAAACAACAATGCAGTGGTAGTGGTTAATTTTTTTTCCCCAATCACAAGTTGTTCTTCATTCAAGTCCCTGTTTGACAGGAGTTAGTTTGTTTATGCAGGTATATGGTGTGCGTGTGCGCGTGTGTGTGTGTGAGAGAGAAATTACTTATGCTTGGCTTTTTGTGCTGAAATTGAATTTGTGTTCAATTGTTTTCATTTAGCAGATGTTTTCATCCCAGAAATCATTCATATTTTTTCATTAGATTGTGTGTTCCCCGGGAATTGAACCCTTGATCTTGTTTTTCTACTAGTTGAGCTAAAGTATTTCTCTGCCATGACGCTGAGAAATTAAAGGAATAGTTCACCCTAAAATGAAAATGATCCCATGATTTGCTCACCCTCAAGCCATCCTAGTTGTATATGACTATCTTCTTTCAGACGAACACAATCAGAGTTGTATTATAAAATATTCTGGCTCTTCCAAACTTTATAATGGCAGTGAATAGAGGATGAGATTTTGAAGCCCAAAAAAGTGCATCCATCTATCATAAAAGTAATCCACAATAAAGGCCTTCTGAAGCAAAGCCATGCATTTGTGTAAGAAAAATATCCATATTTAAAACTTTAAAAACGAAAATAACTAGCTTTTGACAGACGGCCGCACACATCGGTTTATGGCAAAAGAGTGAACTCTGATCTGACGCATGATGTATTGACGAACGTGGAAGCTCAGAGGAGAGAGCAAAACAAAACACCTGTTCAAGAATTAGAAGTCTAAAATGAGAATTTTTAAAGAGAAATGTTGGAGGATTTTGATAAGAAGAGGAGATTGAGTTTGTTGCCCAGCCCTATTTGTTTGAACAGCGAGAGGCGTCAAAGCTTACGATACTCCTACATCCTGCGTCAGAGGTTACTCTTTTGGCGCAAGTCGACGTGCATACGGCTGTCTGCCAGAAGCTAGTTATTTTAGTTTTTAAAGTTTAAATATGGATATTTTTCTTGCACAAACACATCGCTTCGCTTCTTCAGAAGGCCTTTATTAACCCCCTGGAGCCGTGTAGATATCTTTTATGATGGATAGATGCCCTTTTTTGGGCTTCAAAATCTCATCCTCTATTCACTGCCATTATAAAGCTTGGAAGAGCCAGGACATTATTTAATATAAGTCTTACTGTGTTCGTCTGAAAGAAGAACGTTGTATACTCCTAGGATGGCTTGGGGGTGAGTAAATCATGGGGTAATTTTCATTTTTGGGTGAACTATCCTTCTAAGTGCATTTTATGTGTACTCAAATTATTAGTCAATAGGTGTGCTTCATGAAACACAAGCATGATGAATTTGAAATAATTTTTAAGCCATTATGTAAACTGTTGTATGGAGTTTGGTGCAGCAGTTTACACAAGGATGGTTTTATGAACAACTTACAGGTTTGATTTGCTTAGGTTTCATGATTGAGACCCAATGAGTGGCAAAATATCATGATTTAATGTTCTAACAAAAACTAAAAGAGAAGCGAAAAGTGAGAGAACACTTGGCAGCTGCTGTGCTGTAAAATCATTATAACACCATTGTTTTTATTATAGCCAAAGCTTGTGTACATTTAATGACAAAACACAAGTTCACTGCCTTTTTATTGTCTGACCTGCAGCGGTTAATACCCCTAATTTGACTGCAGAAAAGTACACTGGAGGGCACTTTGGCTGCGTTTACTCTGCAAGTCTTAATGCACACATCCATTTTTTTTCTTTTTTTTTTTTCTTCTGTTTACATTCACTTTAAATACAGCTGGTATCTGTTTACATTAATCCCCACCCAGAATGATTCTGTTGGTGATTGCTACTATGTAACATGGTTGACCCTTGGGTTTTCAGTGGCTGTACTAAAATTATTGTATAATTCACACATCGGGTGGCCATGATTATTTGCCAGCATGGATAAGTAATGGTGAAAATAATGGTGATTTTTTTATTTTTTTTTTTTTTATTACTTTTATTTCAGTAGCATAGTAGGATTTCATTTATTTGAATGAATTTGAAGGAATTAGCGAGAGAGAAGAGAAGCTTATTAAAACAGCGAAGTTCATCTCATTGCTGAAAAATAGCCTTTGATGTAGCTTTCAGTAGCAAAGCTGTTTTATTTTAACAATTCATGGGACAGTTTCTATGCTCCTGAATGTTTCTGTGTGTATGCAATTTCTTATCTATAAAGGTTCCACCTCAGTAAAAAAAAAAAAAGCTGTGAGTTTTAGTGCAAGCGCATACAGGCACATCTGCTTCATAATACGACATTAAAAAGTGATCTTTGTGGGCAAATGTGTCCCCCTCTCCATGTGGTGGCTTGGAATTCCAAGGGGAATCGGATATGTGTTTAGACGCAGGTCAGATGTCCAGATATCGGATTTTATATGTATTGGATTTATCTGGTGCGGACTTTTGTTTACATGTGTGCAACAAATTCTGATCTGTGTCGGATGGGGGTAAAAAAATCAGATTTTTTTTTTTTTTTTTTGTGCCAGTTTAAATGCAGCCTGGATCCCTTTTTTGCTTCATCCTGCTATAGCAAATTCTGAATTTTTTTTTTTTGCTAGGTCTCAGTCATTTTGAATGATTCAGGAATGGAAGCCACTGTGGACTCATCCTAACTGAATACATTTGGTGTATCATGTTTTATGAAGACTTGACAGGAGACAGAATGACTGTGCTGTGCCAATGAGTAACCGTCAGTCCGCACACTTCATCAGATGTCGTAACGCGTTCCTCCGATCCCGTTTTCTCATTTCTTTAAGCACAGAGACATCCAGTTTTGCTCTCAATGTTCCCATTCTGATTATTTACGACTGTCTAAACCTGAAACATTTTTCAGTTGACTCATCCGAGTAATTCTTTCAGTAGTAGTGCTACAGTAGTGATATTTATAGGTTTCTCTTGAAAGCCATGAGCTTGTAGAGAGATTAAATAAAAGGCTCTAGAGAGCAGTATGAGGTGACATGAGGTTTCATTAGCAGGAAGTGTAGGTGCGGGGATTGCCAGATTGCCGAGGCAGTGGTGGGAGTGTGATTACTAGAGAGGCAAAGACATTTAGGCCTTCCTTTGGTATCAATTACCAGGCTGACCTTTAACATGCTTCAATCAAAAAACAACTGGCTGAAGATGCAGGATGGTCCGCGGGAGCGAATATGGTTTGTCTGCTGAGCTCTACATAAGCTGTACTCTGTGATGGGTTTTCATTTGGTCGTGGGGTCACCTGGGCACGTCCTGTTGATGAGATTACACTTTGCTCTTCCTTTCTCTTTCCCCTACTCAAGCACAAATATATGATCATCTTACCTAAGTAAAACTAGTCATTACTCAGCTCATAATACACTGTGGGGCTTATTTTACTTTTTAGTAAAGAAAGTCATCATCTAATGCAAATTTGCAAGCTGTATGTCTTTTACTTCTAAAGCAAAATGTAATTTTCTTTGTCTATTTCAGTAGTTGATCCCAGTGCCAGAGAACTTCTGCTGTCATCACTACAGATTTTCAAAACAAAACTGCTGTTGAAAATATGGCCTTTGTGTATTATTCAAAGTAGTAGACTTTGCTTTTTCATGGAATTTAAAGGATTAGTTCACTCCAGAATAAAAAATTTCCTGATAATTTACTCGCCTCCATGTCATCCAAGATGTTCATGTCTGTCTTTCTTCAGTCAAAAAGAAATTAAGGTTTTTGAGGAAAACATTCCAGGATTTTTCTCCATATAGCGGACTTCAACGGGTTGAAGGTCCAAATTGCAGTTTCAGTGCAGCTTCAAAAGGCTTTACACGATCCCTAAGGGTCTTGTCTATAGAAATGATTGGTCTTTTTCTTAAAAAAAAAAAAAAAAAAAATAATAATAATAATAATAATAATTATATACTTTTTAACCACAAATGCTTGTCTTGCACTAGCTCTGCGATGCGCCACGCATTACGTAATCATGTTGGAAAGGTCACGCGGAAGTACCGGAAGTACCGACCCAGTGTTTACAAAGCGAACGTGCAAAGAAAAAAATCAAACGCCCTTTAAAAAAAAAAAAAGGTAAAAAAAAAAACCCCAATATCGGACGAATTTGAAGTTGGAGTTTTTTTTGGTACTTCTGCTTACGTCATTGTGTAGAGCCCTTTGAAGCTGCATTGAAACTGCAATTTGGACCTTCAACCCATTGTACCCCACTGAAGTCAGCTATATGGAGAAAAATCCTGGAATGTTTTCCTCAAAAATCTTGTCTTTCTTCAGGTGAAAAGAAATTAAACATCTTGGATGACATGGGGGTGAGTAAATTATGAACTAATCCTTTAAGTAACCAGTTACTAATAGAATTATTCATTTTACTAAGAAATATAATTAGAAAAATATTTAAGAAACATAATGAACAGATGAGCACAGTTGGTTTTTAGGTCTCAGCAGAATTACGTATTCAGGTTTTACAACATTAAAGTTAGCATGAAATGAACATTCACTCTGTTTTCCAAATGCATGTTATTGATCTCAATACATCTATTTTTGTTTTTATTCTTGTGATTTTTAATCAATCTCAATCATAATCAAGCTCGATCTTCCTGTGAAATGACAGACTTCTCTTTGGTGACGTATGACAATGTTCTCCAATCATTTCATCTGCTTAAACTCTGCCCCTTTCTTACAATCAACTCTAAACTCACATTCAGATCTGCTTCCATCCAGTCAACAACCCATGCAAAGAAGCAAATCCTCACCCTGTGCTTGCCGCCTTTCTTTTTCAATAATCCATTTCACTAGGATACATGTCACAATACAGAAGAATAAATCACTACGACTTTTTTGTGACTTAAATAAACTGGATCAAAATGTTGGTATTTATGTGTTAAAAAAAAAAAAAAAAAGGCTATAACTAGGGTTGCAAAATTCCGGGAATTTTCAAAGCTGGAAACTTTCCATGGGAATTAACGGGAATATATGGAAATTAACGTGAATATATGGGAATTAACGTGAATATATGGGAATTAATGGGAATATATGGGAATTAATGGGAATAAACAGGGAATTTGAAAAATTGCAGGTTAGCCTATAACAGGGTACTTAAATTTAGTTAAACATCTTGCTGCATAATTTTGGTTAAAACAACCAGATTTAATGCAATTTCAGTTGAATTTTTACTCTGACATTCACACAGCACCCAACTTACTGCAGGGCTATTGAGGCCACACCCCCTGCATGCACTGTGCATTCCTCCAGTCCATAACATACACATTTGATCAAAAATACAGAAAAAACAGTAATATTGTGAAATATAACCACAATTTAAAATAATGGTTTTCTATTTTAATAAACATTAAAACATAATTTATTTCTGTGATCAAAGTTGGATTTTCAGCATTATTACTCCGGTCTTCAGTGTCACATGATCCTTCAGAAATCATTCTGATATGATGATTTGATACTCCATTATCAATGTTGGAAACAGTTGTGCTGCTTAATATTATATATAATATTTTCCTTTTAATTTTTTTTTCAAAAAAAAAAAAAAAAAAATTTATTCAGCAAGGATGTGTGAAATTGATAAAAAGTGATATTGTTAGAAAAGATTTCTATTTTGAATAAATGCTGTTCTTTTTAACCTTTTATTCATCAATGAATCCTGAAAAAAGTATCACAGGTTCCAAAAAAATATTAAGCAACACAACTGTTTTCAACATTGATAATAACTATCAAATCAGCATATTAGAATGATTGCTGAAGGATCATGTGACACTAAAATAAATAACACATAATTGCTGCAATAAAAATATTTATTTTACATATTTACTAAATTAGAATTAATTGAATGCTATGATCATGTTATGACCAAACAAAATGTTTATATTTGTTTGTATATGATACATTTTATATAAATATTATACATTTATATAAATTTCCCAAAATTTACCATAAATTCTCATAAATTCCCATAAATTCCCGTAAATTCCTGTTAAGTTTCCAAATTGGAATATTTCCAAAATCCCCCAGGTTAAGTTCCCGTGGAAAGTTTCCGGAAATTTACCGGAAACTTTCCGCCCCTTTGCAACCCTAGCTATAACCGTACAAAGTGAAACTCAAAACATTGCATGAATTAGGCTGTCATCACTTTCTGTAGTCTTCATTTATGGCCATTGAAGAGCTCCTATTGGTTACATGCTGCTAAAAGCATTAGTGAAAGGCTGAAATTAATCATTTCATTGTACAGATTATAGACTAGCCTACAAGACTCACTGGTCAACAAAAAGGTGGCATGTTTCTGTTATTCCTGCAGATTACAGTAATATTTATTATATTATACACTAATACCTATGCAACAGCTGGCTAGATGGCAAGCACCTACTTGGACAGAGTACAGCGTACTGACAGCAGTCGGGTCCTGCTTTAAAACCCAGTATGAGTCCTTTTGGAAGATGTTAATGATTCAGACCACATCAGGGGATAATTAGAGAATCCATGGGCAATTACTTAAGCAAACATGAACAATTTGAATAATGCTGTTTGGGGGGGGGGGGGGGGGGATGTGTGCAGATAGTTAAGTATAATTGAGATGATAGTGATGATTACAGTGATGGATCTGATGTAGATGGCATAGATGTAAATTAAAGAGCTAATGACTGTGATTTGCTTCCTTCACAGAGAGCCCAGCGAGGAGTGCAATGGAATTAGCGGTGCTCTCCCTGTGGAGCCCGCGCCTGGCTCGAGACTGAACGAGTGGTGTCCTGCTCCACCCCCTCCCGTCCCTCTGCCCGCGCTCCACCCCGCCATTATGGGAGACGGCCTGGACGCAGTGCAGATGTCGGGGAGCAGCAGCAGTCAGGGGCAGCCCTCGTCCCAGGCCCCTTCCCTCTTCAACCCCGCACCCCCAGAAATCTCCAACCCTACCCGGCCCAAGCGCCAGACCAACCAGCTGCAGTACCTGCTGAAGGTGGTGGTGAAGTCTCTTTGGAAGCATCAGTTCGCTTGGCCTTTCCATTCTCCTGTTGACGCCGTTAAGCTAAATCTGCCTGTGAGTGATCTACGTCCTTTTACAGTCCTGTCATGTCTGTGATGAGCAGGTTCTGTCAGACAGTGTAGTTGCACTGTTTATTGCAATTCTTTTGCCACTGAAATCAGTCCCTCCCGGATTTCGTGATTCTGCGATCGCTGAATTTATCGCAAGCAAACTCAGCAATATTCGGAGGAGCTTGCATTTTTTCTTAATTGCCGCAGATTTTGGGCTTAGACACGTCCCGTGACGTCATCGCAACATGCATTTAGTCAGCTCGTTTGAGCTGTGCACAGTGCGCAGCTCGGGCCAATAATAGACAACGCGACAGGAGTTCAGCCATTATTACACAGCGCCCGGAAGAAAGCGCTTGAATTCACTACAGAATTAATAACATTGCTGTGAAATCTTGTGAGAAGCATTCAAATTCGTTGCAGAATTCTCTGTTAAACCACAGATATCAGATCAAACAGTGCCGACGTGGAAACTGTTTGATCTGATATCTGTGGTTTACCAGAGAATTCTTCGATGAATTTCAATTCTGGAAACCATGAGAAACATTGTGCAATGAACACAGTGTAGACTAAGTGTAACGTAGCATACAACCCTAAGTGCTTCACACAACTTTTCCCAGCACTTCAAAGCTTTAAATATTGCCCAATTTGAATGTTATTTTTAATGTGATGTCCAAAACATTATTTGTTCATCCTTCATAGTTTGTCCCCATTTGTTAAACTAAAAGTTTCACGATGTAGCAAACTCTTATTTAAAATAAAAGAGACAATAAATTACCACTGTAGTAGATGCTGCACAGGAGCACTTATTGGCTTATTAGCCATTTCCATACCCTAGTATACAGGTGCTGGTCATATAATTAGAATATCATCAAAAAGTTGATTTATTTTACTAATTCCATTCAAAAAGTGAAACTTGTATATTATATTCATTCATTACACACAGACTGATATATTTCAAATGTTTATTTCTTTTAATTTTGATGATTATAACTGACAACTAAGGAAAATCCCAAATTCAGTATCTCAGAAAATTAGAATATTACTTAAGACCAATACAAAGAAAGGATTTTTAGAAATCTTGTCAACTGAAAAGTATGAACATGAAAAGTATGAGCATGTACAGCACTCAATACTTAGTTGGGGCTCCTTTTGCCTGAATTACTGCAGCAATGCGGCGTGGCATGGAGTCGATCAGTCTGTGGCACTGCTCAGGTGTTATAAGAGCCCAGGTTGCTCTGATAGTGGCCTTCAGCTCTTCTGCATTGTTGGGTCTGGCATATCGCATCTTCCTCTTCACAATACCCCATAGATTTTCTATGGGGTTAAGTTCAGGCGAGTTTGCTGGCCAATTAAGAACAGGGATACCATGGTCCTTAAACCAGATACTGGTAGCTTTGGCACTGTGTGCAGGTGCCAAGTCCTGTTGGAAAGTGAAAT
The DNA here is from genome assembly GCF_019924925.1 of Ctenopharyngodon idella. NCBI lineage: Eukaryota > Metazoa > Chordata > Actinopteri > Cypriniformes > Xenocyprididae > Ctenopharyngodon > Ctenopharyngodon idella. The sequence continues at coordinate 40,204,142 of NC_067222.1, read as the reverse complement.
CTGCATCTCCATAAAGTTGGTCAGCAGCAGGACGCATGAAGTGCTCTAAAACTTCCTGGTATACGGCTGCGTTGACCTTGGACCTCAGAAAACACAGTGGACCAACACCAGCAGATGACATGGCACCCCAAACCATCACTGACTGTGGAAACTTTACACTGGACCTCAAGCAACATGGATTGTGTGCCTCTCCTCTCTTCCTCCAGACTCTGGGACCCTGATTTCTAAAGGAAATGCAAAAATTACTTTCATCAGAGAACATAACTTTGGACCACTCAGCAGCAGTCCAGTCCTTTTTGTCTTTAGACCAGGCGAGACGCTTCTGACGCTGTCTGTTGTTCAAGAGTGGCTTGACACAAGGAATGCGACAGCTGAAACCCATGTCTTGCATACGTCTGTGCGTAGTGGTTCTTGAAGCACTGACTCCAGCTGCAGTCCACTCTTTGTGAATCTCCCCCACATTTTTGAATGGGTTTTGTTTCACAATCCTCTCCAGGGTGCGGTTATCCCTATTGCTTGTACACTTTTTTTCTACCACATCTTTTCCTTCCCTTCGCCTCTCTATTAATGTGCTTGGACAAAGAGCTCTGTGAACAGCCAGCCTCTTTTGCAATGACCTTTTGTGTCTTGCCCTCCTTGTGCAAGGTGTCAATGGTCATCTTTTGGACAACTGTCAAGTCAGCAGTCTTCCCCATGATTGTGTAGCCTACAGAACTAGACTGAGAGACCATTTAAAGGCCTTTGCAGGTGTTTTGAGTTAATTAGCTGATTAGAGTGTGGCACCAGGTGTCTTCAATATTGAACCTTTTCACAATATTCTAATTTTCTGAGATACTGAATTTGGGATTTTCCTTAGTTGTCAGTTATAATCATCAAAATTAAAAGAAATAAACATTTGAAATATATCAGTCTGTGTGTAATGAATGAATATAATATACAAGTTTCACTTTTTGAATGGAATCAGTGAAATAAATCAACTTTTTGATGATATTCTAATTATATGACCAGCACCTGTATATATTTAATATTTATTAAATATAATAATAAAATAAGTTAATATTATCTGCATCTCAACTCAAGCTCAGTGCCTTTCTGTCAGCCCTCACAGCGCTGACAAATTAGGGGCTGGTGCCACCTTAGAACTTAATAGCACCGGCTTTATTGCCTTCAAATGTTAGTCTGGAGCCCTGCAATGGCTCCCGAGGTCAGAAAAGTAATAACAATGTTAAAATAATATTGTCTGTGGTATATTTTCACTGCAAAACAACAAGAAATGCTGCAAATATTGCTGCAAATTTTGAGAATAAATGCCACAAATTTAGTCATTTTAGGCTGCAAAAATCATAAAGTCCCACGAAATCCTGGAAGGCCTGTGAAATGGTGCTAGTTGTCATGCTGGAGCAGGTCCTCTGTCTGATGATCTGCGATTTGGTCTCTGAACCGCCCCGCATTTCCACTGAGTATGTTACTACATAACCTGCTCAGAAATAAGCCACATCAGTTTACATCAAGCGGTTATAATTAAGTTACTGTGGGGTTTTGGATAGTTGAGCTACTGTCTCAACCCTGTAAATCATGACAAAATAACAGTCAGATTTTTTTTTTTTTTTTTTCCTCAATTCAATTACATTCAGTTCTCATTTTGATTAAATGAATAATTTTCACTGGCCCTACCACAAAGTAATTAATCAATAAAATAATTTTTGTTCTTGACCCGCATAACCTTGTATTGCAATAAATAAGGTTATGACAGGGTTCCCACGGGTCCTTGAAATCCTTGAAAGTTTGTGAAGAAAAAAAAAGTTTGCATTAGTCCATTTGAATTCAAATTTTTAAAATGTGTGTAAATGTACTTGCTGTCAAAAATGTGCTCCATTGAAGGTCTCAAAGCTGCTTGCTGTTATTAAAACATAAGGCCATTATGATGATGAAAGTTATGGATTGTGATGTGTCATGCTGACTTTTTGTAACCTCCTCTCCCTAGGACTATTACAAGATAATCAAAAATCCTATGGACATGGGAACAATCAAGAAACGCCTAGAGAACAGTTACTACGTCAATGCCCAAGAATGTATTCAAGACTTCAACACCATGTTTACTAACTGCTACATTTACAATAAGGTACTTCACATTTCTGCTGCCATCAATCACAATGGATTGAAGTGGTGTGATTGGGCATGTGGTTAATGGTATGTGTCGCCCCCTGCAGCCTGGGGATGACATAGTCTTAATGGCAGAAGCGCTGGAGAAGGTGTTTCTCACCAAGATTTCAGAGATGCCCCCGCAGGAGATCGAGATGTCGACCTCATCCGGCAAGGGTCGTGGCCGGGGCAGGAGGGATCCAGGTATAAATCTCATATACGCTCTTACTTGAGGGCCACTCACACTGCTGCTCTTTTACGTGTCCTACTCGACAGCTATATCCAGCTGTATCGGCCAGAAGATCATATGGGCTTCACTGTCTTAAGCTACGTTCAGACTGTCAGTCCAAATCCATTTTTTGTGCATATCCGATTGAAATCCGATCAGATTTAGCAAGTGTGAACGGCAAAAATAATTTTTACAAACCCATTTCCATCTACATTCATATGTGCTTTGAAATCCTATTCAAATCGCATTTCTGGAAATCCGTTTCAGGCTGCTCTGATCAGATTTTGCATTTTTGTGACTTTCTCACGCCACGTAAAACATAAACATCAGACATTTCTATAGGAAACATGCTGAAAGTCACTGCAGAAACAAGATTGTGTTGTTGCAAAGTGTTGGATGAGCAGAATGACTATATAACCAGGGCTTGACATTAACTTTTTTGCTCACCAGCCACTGTGACAAGTGGTTTTCCAAAGTTACTAGCCACTCAGCCTTTTCACTGGCCACAATTTTGCTGTTGGGAAATTACATTTTATATGATTAAAGTTGACTTTGGCATGCTAAAGTTACTTGATTTTGAGTCATTTTACTTGATTTATGAGATTTAAAACCCTTTCAAACTTTCAAATGCAGATTGACCACCTAAATCAAGACTAGGCCTACATGGTATATCAGCTGGTATGTACGGGTGGGCAAGTGGTGGGTAATATGACCATAATATGATAAATTTGATAATTGTATAAGTTAGGCTATATAAAAAGAACAAAGCAAATTATCAAATTACAAATACAATAGTAAATTAAATAGTCTAAGCTCTTTTTTCAGATACAGTAGGTTTATTTAACATTTATTTAACATCTTCTGTTGTTTGATTAACATTAATGACATACAGGTATTTAATTGGGCTGCTGGATGCATGGACGTAATATACTGACACACATTCAGTTTTTACCCACCTGTTTACGTCCACTTAAGCCATAACCAACTGTATCCACGCGAGATACTCCACACGATGGACATTTTGACATCTGTGTGTGCGTGTATTTGACTATTCAAGCGCAAGGAGATCTGATCACGCGCGACAGAGAGAGAGCGCACGCGAAAGAGCGCTTCTGTTTGGTGTCATTCAGCGCGATTCCACCTATCCCGCCTTCACTAACTGCAAGTTAATCGATAACGAATTGCGATCGGGTTGTAATTTTGTGCTACGACGAGCTTGGCTACCTTTGATTAGGCTGTAGGCTGAAATTATATTCAACCCGCCAAAGTGGCTAGTGGGAGTGGCTGTCTTACCCGCCACAGCTGAAATCTACCTACATTTTGCGGGTTGGCGGCTGTTAATGTCAAGCCCTGTATATAACACGTTTTGAAACTTGCAGCGACGACAGCGCGGAATAAGTCCAAGCATACCAACCTCCTACTTTTCTGCTGCTGCCTCATAAGACGCAGTTGATAGAAATAAAAACATTGACAGCCAATCAGAATCCATTCTGTATTTAAAAGGGCAGATGACAAAATTGCAGCGTGCACTTAGAATAAACAATGCTGTTGTCAGCTGGTGTGGACACTTATATAGTTACCGTTCTTAGTGTGACCGGGCCTTAATTCTTTTGTATTCTCTCTCTGTATTATTAGACATGAACATGAAGATTGGGCCTGGCCTTGAGTCTTCACCCACAATCCCTCAAACACGTGGCCTTTCCAGTCTTGCCCCTGGGCCACAAACGAGAGGACCACCACAGGGTCCGCCTATTTTACCTCCCCAATCTGCCATGCAAGCCTTGCCCCCTAGAGTGCCCCCTTCACTCCCTTCGCTCCCTTCACTCCCTCCCCTCGCGCCTCAATTAGGGCCACCTTTTTCTTTGGGCCCCACTGACTGCAACCCACCGGCCCCCATCATGACGGCTGTGCCTCCCCCCACCCAAACTGCCCTGCCACCCGTGCACATGCAGCAGAGCACTGCTTCTATTCTACAAAGCCCCATCCAAATGGCTCCCAAAGTAAGTCGGCTCATAACATTCAACCAATCTTTGTTTTTCAAGTTGCGTCTTTCTCTCCTCACTCGCTTGTTAAATTTTTCATCATCAGCAGAGAAAAAGTCAGAAAAGGAAAGCAGACACCACGACACCTACTGCAAATGACCAGCTGAGCGAGTCCTCGCCCGCCGAGTCAAAGTCAGGGAAGACTCTGCCACGCCGCAGTGATAGTACACGACCAAGCAAGCTACCCAAAAAGGAGGCACCAGACTCCCAGCACCATGGGACAGTTGCCCCTGGGACCCACAGCCCCAAGCAACAAGAGCAGTTACGCTACTGCTTAGGCATCGTAAAGGACATGTACGCTAAGAAGCATGCAGCATACGCTTGGCCCTTCTACAAGCCAGTGGATGTGGCTGCTTTAGGGCTGCACGATTACCATGACATCATCAAACATCCCATGGACCTCAGCACTATTAAGGTGAAAATATAGCTGCTGGATCTCAATCGAAAGATGAGCCTTGTTTGCTCTCCATGCTTACTCGTTCAGTGTTCTCTTTGGTTGTGCAGGACAAGTTGGAAACCAGACAGTACAGAGATGCTCAGGAGTTCGCAGCAGATGTGCGGTTAATGTTCTCCAACTGCTACAAGTACAACCCTCCTGACCATGAAGTGGTGGCTATGGCACGCAAACTGCAGGTATGTGGACACCTGCAAAAGACTGTGTACTTTAGGACTTGCATGACAAGGTTTTTTTTTTATTTTATTTTTTATATGAAGTCAGACGTCTAGTCGGCTAGACAATGTTTGCTTTATGTAAGTGACTCGCAATAGACCATGCCGCATCAACAAACAATCATCAGTCAACCTCAACAAAAGTCTTTTTTACTTATATAAACTTTATTTATATAAACTGTTTAATGCTGCTCAAAGGTAGCATAATGTAAATGGCCTACATATATAATTATAAAACTAATAACAAGAACACATTAAAGGATAGGGCTGCAATAATACACATCATTGTCAATTATTGCTCTTGATATTTTAATGATTTTCGATTTAATAGAATACATAAAATAACATTTTTGTGTTTGACGAAAGAAAAAAACAATCTAAGATCTATTTATGAATTCGTTTGTTTTTTACGCATTAGAAAATCAAGACTTCACATTGGTTATTTTAGTAGCATGAAAAACAAAATGGTTATTCAAACTCAAACTATATTACAGAAAGCGAGTAAATGTTCCCCATCACTGAAGCAGTCCGGTCTACTGCGAGTAATGCTTAACGCTGTAAAAAATGCATAAAAAGAAATGCAATGTGAGCAGATCTTAATGTAATGATGCAATGAACACTTTTCACTCACTTCCACATAATACATTTTGTTTAATCGTGTAGGTGTAAGGGAATTTGGAGGACATTTTTTGTTTATTTTGGGGGCATTTTTTGCCACAAGCCCCTGTTAATTTCCAACTCTAATTGACAGTGAAGTCTGGGAGTGTTTGAGAAATGTTCCACTTTCTCAAAACACTTCCAATCAAAACCATATGTTGTTAGTATGTAACCTCAAGTGAACATTGCTTAATTCTGAAAAGAGGATGAAAAGAGTCTTATACTAGATCCTCAAAAGGTTCTCTGTTTTTGTAGGATGTATTTGAGATGCGTTTTGCTAAAATGCCCGATGAGCCAGAGGAAATGCTGGCACCCGCTCCTGCGCCAGTGCTCCACCCGGCTCCTGTTAAGACACAGCCGCCCATGGGCCCAGCCTCGTCCTCAGACAGCTCCAGTGATTCCTCATCTGAATCCGACTCCTCCACGGATGACTCTGAAGAGGAGAGAGCCCAGAGGCTAGCAGAGCTTCAGGAGCAGGTGAGTAAGGAAGAGCTGGCCAAGAGATCGGTCACTATAGATGCTGTAAGTGTAAAAAAAAAAAAATATATATATATATAGGCTTTACAAAGATGTGATGCTGTCTACTGAGAGACTGTAATCTCCCTATTTTGTTTCTTCTCATTTGTTGCTCAGCTGAAAGCGGTTCATGAGCAGCTGGCTGCCTTGTCCCAGCCTCCGGCCAGCAAACCAAAGAAGAAAGAGAAGGAAAAGAAGGAGAAGAAGAAAGACAAGCACAAAAGGAAAGCAGCAGTCATGACTGCACGGGAGGAGATCCTGGAGCCGCCTCCTGCCCTCAAGGTTCAAGGAAAGCCTAAGAACAAGGATCCTCTTCCTAAGAAGCCCAAGAAGCTGAGGTGGGCTAAGACATTTGATTATGCAAACCCATTCTAGGCAAGAAAGCATCCAAAATTACATGGTTTAATTGCTTTTATCAATTTGATGAGCTTTAGAATTTTGCTGTCTACCCTTTAACTGTGTAGTGTCATGGAAAATGAGATGTCCATGTCGTCTTATGCTCTATAGCAAGAAGGAGGGAGGTGGTAAGGGCAGTCGCTCCATGGCTCCCCCAGGCGCCGCCCCACCAACCCTGCAGCCTGTGCCCGGCCTGGACTCTGAGGAGGATCTGGGTCTGACTGGAGGAGCCGCAATGCCAGGCATGGCTGCTGGAGAGAAGTGTAAGCCCATGTCCTATGAAGAAAAGAGACAACTGAGTCTGGACATTAACAAGCTCCCTGGAGACAAGCTGGGCCGTGTGGTCCACATCATCCAGTCCCGTGAGCCCTCGCTCAAGAACTCCAACCCGGACGAGATTGAGATCGACTTTGAGACGTTGAAGCCTTCTACGCTGCGGGAGCTGGAGAGATACGTGTCATCTTGTCTTCGCAAGAAGAAGAAGCCGGCTGGTGAGTGATCAAGAGCATCACTTTACAAAACTTCTTTAACAATGAGGCCCTGTTTACACTTATTAACATCGGTCTCTCATGGTCCAACCACAAGTACTCAGTTGGATCAGATGATTGGCTGTACCCACCTAGAAAAAAAACCCTTGTTTTGACACAGTTATTACATTTTGCATGAGTTGATGGTCCTAGAATAGGGATTTTCAATCCTGCTCTTGAGTTGAGCTCCAACAGATGTGCTTGGAAGTAGGGATGGGCATTTCAAGCAAAAATAATATTCAGTGATCACTGGGAACTATTCGATTATTATTCAAAAATCGCACCCCTCCCCCACATGCACGCACGTGTATAGGCTATATACACATAGAGAGAGGGGGAGATGGACCATTCACGCTTTCAATCTGAATGATAACAAATTGTTTAATTCATTAGGGAATAGGCTAACTTAACTCAAGCCATATAATGACTGTAATTTGCTGAAACATATTAATATAATAACTATAACCAAATGAGGGGAGAGGGTGTTTGAAAGCGAAAGTAAAATGCGCTATTCATAACGGTGCGGAGCAGAACAGAGTTGAGATTCCATATGAATTAACTGAAAACGCTCAATCTGCGCCAGTGGACGCACACCATTATGAATGCCCATGCGGCTGTGCCATTTTACTTTCACTTTCAAATTAGCGCCAATTCGGGAGTGGCGATTGCTTGAATAGTGGGTTCATTATTACTCTTAATGAAAAACACAACAACAAAACAGTACAATGACAAACTCTCTTAAATGGGCGCTTTTACATTTCGCTTTGAAACCAAATCCTCTGCCGTCCTCTTGTCAGTCAAGAGTGAGGCGAAATGGGCGAAGTGAGGTGAAATCTGACTCCTGCGATTCTCGTTCGGCTCACGCTGAATTGAGCGGTCACGTTTCATTTTTAATTGTAGTGTCTGTTCTCTAACTGAACTAAATGATTTTTATTACTATAAAAAATCAAAACGACAGTGGGGGCGGTGCCGCGGTGGGCAAGTGATGATCAAGCCATAATGATTTTAGGCTGCCTAAACACGTTATAACATATTGTGAACAGCCTGAATGACGGCACTTGTGTAAACTTTAATTTTAACTTTTCTGTTGTATGCCACACAAGTCTACGGTGTGCATGTGGGACAATGTGTTCTTCTGTTGTCTGAGAGTTGATTAACAGCTTTTAGGCATGTTATTGGCAGCGCACGCCACCCTCTGGTTACATGAACGTGTCACCACTGCTTCCGCACTACTTAAAAGTACTTTAAGTACTACTTAAAAACATGGGGAATTTTTTTAAGATGATAATCGCACAACCTATTCGTGCAACCTAGATATACTATAATTAAATCAACTAATCGAATATTTGAAAATCTTGACACATCCCTACTTGGAAGTTTCTAGTGATCTTGATGAGCTGCTTCAGGTGTGTTTAATTAGGGCTGGAGGTAAACTCTGCTGGAAGATGTCCCTCCAGGAGCAGGATTGGACACCCCTGTCCCAGAATGTAATCTGGGACACATTAGCATTGACCTTTCAAATGTGATGTTCATATGAGTTCCTGACCACCACAGAAGATAATTTTAAGCAATTGCAACACACAAGCTACATTTACATGCACCCAGATAATCAGATAATTAATTTTTCAATCGATTTTAAAAAGCCTTTATGCAAACACTTCAGTTGAGCTGATTGAGCTTGATCTGAATGAAATTTCAATCGGATTGGAAGGGCTGGTGTAGACCTAAAATAATAATCTGAACAGTGGGAAGAAATTAAGCATGTAAATGCTTGAAAATGAATCGGATTCAAAAATAACTTGTGCACCTGTGCAGTTTGCAGGTGTCTACACCAGCCCTTCCAATCTGATCTGAATCTGAAATCAGACTGGATTCAATCTGAATTATGAAAATTAGTGCATGTAAACATAGTGTGTTTCACACACTAAAAACACATTTGATCCCTTTTTACACTAGTATTTAATGCTGTCCATATTGAATCACCTGAAATGGACAATAATATCAAGTGTCTACAAATTCGTATGGGTTGTTGTTCATTGTTTAACATCCTTCAGTTCCAGAGAAGTCCATAGAGGCAATGACTGCTGCAAAGACAAAAGGCTCATCATCCGAGTCGGGCAGCAGCAGCGAGTCCAGTTCCTCAGAAAGTGAAGACTCTGAGACAGGTGAGCCCTGCAGCTTGATAAAGTCCGACCAGCTGAATTTCTAATGCATTTGCTATGTTAACTGATCCAAGAAGCTGCATTGCATAAAGAATTTACTCTTCACCAACTCAGGCATGGCTTCTAAGCCGAAGAAGAGAGGAAGGGGTGAAGGAAAGAAGGCTCATCACCAGGCGGTGGCTCCGGGCATGCCTCAGCCGCAGGTTCCCCATCAACCCCAGAACCCTGCGCTACAGTCCAGCGCTCAGCTGAAACCGCAGCAGCATCCTTCTCCCGCCACTTACATGCCTCCTCCCGTCACGGCTCTGGAGCCCTCGCAGCTCCTGGAAAACCCTTTTGACCCTCTGGCCCACTTTGGCCAGCCCCTCATGCACCTTCAACACCACGCAAATGACTCGTCCTCCCCTGCGCCGCCTCACCTCAACGCTCACCCTCCAGGAGGCCCAGTGTCGCCTGAGACGCACCCGTTCCTGAACCAGCACCCCATCCTCCCATCCCCAGGTGAGTGGAAACTTCTTGTTTATTACACCAAGGTACTGTCCTAACCTGGTTTGATGTAGTGTATTTTTCCAAATACATTGGGACAAAATTGCATTGTTAAGAGAAAAGAAAGTGGATAAGTCACATTTTAAATAATGTAAAATACCGTTAAATAAAACAAAACTTTTACAAACATTATTAACACTATAAACATGCATTTTAGTTCCCCTTCACAAAAAAATCATTTAAATTTAAGGGGAAGAAAAAATATAAGTATAAGGTAAAAAAAATACAAGTAAAATAGAAGTATAAAACAAACCTATTATAGTGGCATTCATTTTACACAACATTTATTATAAACGCCAAGCCTAAACAAATTTAAAACGAAACTGAAACTACTGGCATGTGGTAAATGTGTCATACAAATAAACTCATGTACTTCTCTCAGCGCAAATCCAAATGTGTGTGCTTTGCGCATATTTTGCATGCTTGACGTTAGTTGTTTAACATGCAGGCTGCATGGTTAACAATTCTGAATACAAGTCGCAGCACGTCTCGGGCCAGTTGCATCAAATGATTTGAATAAATTTTTTTTTTTTTTTTTTCTTTGGGACTGGTCATAACTAAGTCAGGATAATAAAAATGTAGATTGATCCAATTTGTGGCAAAAAGGCTGTGTGGCAGCATTGGTTTACAGCATGAATGCCTCGAAAAACACAAAACGCATCTAAAATGGGAAAGAGCTTTGTGATTGACTGACTACAAATAGATTTGACAAGAAATCTGAGATATATTTTTATAGCAGACTGTAGCAGACTGCCGAAAGCTACAGAAAAGAGAAGCTAATGGATTGCTGCAATTCACAGAAACAACTGTTCGTTTGATAACTGCAAATGTGGATTTGCAGTTATCATTTTGTATCAATATGTTGAATCATACCCTATATATTGTATTGACAACTCATCAATTAAATATTTACCATCTTATATTCTGCATAATTGGGTGTTTTTAAATAAACACTGACAAAAACTATACAAGTTTTAGGGCTGGATTATGTGACGAGAGATATATATATATATTTCCCCGGTGTCGAAATCAGACACACATAATGTCAGGAAACATGATTCCTGGCTGCCAATATCCATGGATCACTGGATCTTTGGTTAGTTGTAACAGGAACACTTTCAAGTCCAACCTTTCATTTAATCGTTTGTTTTACTCGCGTTTTCGGAGCTCCCCTATTGAATCCAGTCACACAGCAGGCTCTTTTACCACTCAGTCCGGCTCAGAGGGTGTGTTCTGACGGGGAAGTGACGTCATTGCATACCCTCTATACCCCTTGACTAACTGCTAGTTGGTCAGACAGGTTTTAGTCTTAACATGGTGCTCTGCAGGCTGCATGTTAATTGTTAGATATGTTCTGATTGGTTATATTCTTCAATTTTGCAGCATTTGGCTTTTGTTTAAAAATTATTTGTAAATATTGTTTAAAAAAAATTGCAGGTGATCTATATTGACACCTTCTTCACTCATGTTTTTGTGGTCTTCCTCTTTCTATGTCATTGGTTTACAGCCCTGCACAACGCAATGCCCCAGCAGCCTTCAAGGCCCAGTAATAGGGCAGCCCCACTACCTCCAAAACCTCCACAGCAAAGCACGCCCCAGCAACAGCAGCAACCCCAGCAGACCCTGCCGCAGCAGCTCCAGCCCCAGCAACCCCCTCCGCCCCAGCACCACCTCCCTCCTCACCTCCTGCATCCTCAACAGCAAATCCGCCAGCGGCCGCTCTCCCCTCCCACACTCACTCCCCAGGGCCTGCTCTCCTCCCAGCCCCCACAGATGCTGCTAGAGGACGATGAGGAGCCCGTTCCCTCCATGCCTCTGCCCATGTACCTGCAGCACCTGCACACAAACCGTCTGCAGCAGCAGCAGACGCCGACGTCATTAATGCAGTCTCTGCAGAGCAGGCCGCAGCAGCCGGGCCAGCCGTCTCTGCTGCAGTCAGTGCAGGTTCAGTCTCAACTGGGCCCACAGACCTCCCTGCCCCCGCCGCAGCTCCCCGTTCAGACTCAAGCCCAGCCGCCAGCATCGCATCAGCCCTCCCCGCAGCTCTCACAGCATCAGGCCAGACACATGCAGCACACGCAGCAGCTGAGCTTCTCTCAGGGCCCGGTGCAGACCACGCAAACGCAGCCTAGTCAACACAAAGTCTCTATGCCCTCCACGAAAGCACAGCAGATCATCCAGCAACAGGCACCGCAGCATCACTCTCCACGTCAACACAAGTCTGACCCCTATAACTCAGGTAACATAACAGCCTTAAAAAAATAAAAATAAATAAGGGTGCTGAAACGCATCTCAAATTTTGGATTTTTTTTAATGGTGTAACTTTTCCACCAACTATTTGTTTGTTTACATTCATTTATTTCTGTAGTGAAACAAATAATTTAACTGTTTATCACTATTGTTTTGAATTTGCCAAAATGTTGCCAAAAGCTGCACAGTTTAAACATTATTTAACATGAAAAAAAGATTCCCCAACACTTAAGCACATACACAGCGCAAGTTCAAACAGGTCTTTTTTTGTATTATACAGCTTTGCAAGTACTTCTGTTTTAATTGTGTCTATATTTTGACAGCACACATGCGAGATAACCCCTCTCCACTCATGATGCATTCCCCTCAAATCTCTCAGTATGCTTTAGTCCACCAGTCCCCTCCTCAGGCCAAAAAGGTCAGTACCATTTCCATTTCCTTGCTTTGACACATATTCTTCCACATGTCCATGTGGATTTATATGATGTGATGCATAGCTAGTGGTTTTCTAGATGTGTGTTCGGTGTGGTGTAACTGAAGCTTTGGTTTGCTACAGGAACCACAGAGAGGTCCTTCAGCTTTGGGTGGCATTAAAGAAGAGAAACTGCCCCCATCACCTGTGATGCGTGGTGAGCCCTTCAGTCCAGCCATGAGACAAGAGCCTCATAAACACCCTGAGAGCAAACCCACAATGCCAGGTCACAGCCAACAGAGTGAGTGAAACCACTGAGTTTCAAAGCATGCAATTGTGTTCATTTTAAGCACACTTTGTGCTGTTATGCGGATATTCAAAATTGCATCACTCTTGCTTGAGTTATATCGCTTTTATTTTATAAACAATAAATGAATATTGAGTAACTTGCCTTTAAGACCACATTTTGTCAGAATGTAGGGTTTTTTTTACATTAATACAATTGTTTAGAAATATTGCAGACAGAAAGCTGGTCTAGAACAGGAGTATGTAAATGAGATCCCTGCTTTACACCCCATGCAAAATCACACATCTTTGCTTCCACTACACACCGCTGACATACTCTGGTAGAATGCCACAAACAAATTGAAACAGTGAATCGTCCCAGTGCAGTTATACTAAAAATTGACAATCTTGGTTCTGCTCTGCCAATCAAATAAGAGGACCGTAACTAACTGTTTATCAACTGGTTTTAGGAGCAGATATGAAACCACTTGAAAGTTCCCGTCCTGTCATTCGCTCCTCTGAGCAGAGCGGTCCACCTCCTTCCATGCAGGACAAAGAGAAATTCAAACAGGAGCCCAAGACACCTGTGGCACCTAAAAAGGTACAGGTGGGTGGAAGGGACAACTTTGTTTTATTTTTCAATTAATACAACTGTAACATTTCTAGACTGTTATGCTGTTTTCACACCTTGTAACGTGTCGTTTTGTGCCCAGGATGTGAAACTAAAGAACATGGGTTCCTGGGCGAGCTTGGCGCAGAAATCCACCTCCACTCCTTCATCTGCTCTGAAGTCCTCCAGCGACAGCTTTGAACAGTTTCGACGTGCGGCCAGAGAGAAGGAAGAGCGGGAGAAAGCCCTGAAAGCCCAGGCCGAGCAAGCTGAGAAAGACCGTCTGCGCAGAGAACAAGAGAAGCTTCGGTAAGAGAGCTGACCATCTTACTATAACCTGTCGATTTGAATCAAAGATCACTTTTAGCAGTTTCAAGAAATTTCTTTGTCTTGCTCTCTAAAGGGGACGAGATGAGGAGGACTCCATTGAGACGTCTCGAAGGCCCCAAGAGGAGCCCCGCAGGCGGCCGGAGCAACAGCAGGTTCAGCCACCGCCGCCGCAGCACCAAACTCAGCCCCAAGCCCAGAACCCGGCCCAGCCGCCCTCGGCCCCGCAACCTTCCCAAGCCCCGCCCCACTCCCCCGCCGCCTCTCAGAGTGCACTTGACCAGCAGAGGGAGCTTTTACGTCGCCGGGAACAGGAGAGGAGGAGGAGAGAGGCGGTGAGTTACAACTACAGCCACCTCACTTGTAACATACACTACCTTTCAAACGTTTAGGGTCTGTAAGATGTTTTAAAAGAAGTCTCTTGCACTCACCAAGGCTGCATTTATTTGTTTAAAAAAAAACAAAAAACAAAAAAAAAACAGTAATATTGTGGCACATTGTTGTGATTTTAAATAACTTGTTTTCTATTTGAATATATGGTAAAGCTGAATTTTCAGCATCATTATTGACCCCAAACATTTGAATCAGTTCAGGGCTCCAGACTAACCTTTTTTACTAGGAGAGCTGTAGCCCCTTACTGAAGGAGCACAAGCAGAAAATTTAGGTGCACACCTTAAATCGACCTACGAAAAGTCGTAAAGTCTTCGTGTTTCGTAAAAAGTCCTTGAATTCCACTCTCAAACCTTGAAATTAACAATACCACAATGCAGTTAGTGTTACTACATTAAATCCATGGTGAATGTTGGTGATTTGTGTACTGAAAAGCCTTCTATAACTTGTTCTTTCATGGCACAATGTTTCTCTTGATTTCCACGTTAGTGTTGTTTGATCAGATACGGTTTGTTATAAATGGCTTTCGCACTGGATTTCCCAGTGCTGTGCAGTAACGGTGTCTCGAGATTGGCCCGCGAGTAAAAGGTTGAGAGTACTGTAAATTTGTTACATGTGCCAATGTTTCATTTTGGTTTTCTCCACCTCTACAGATGGAAGCTACTATTGACATGAATTTCCAAAGCGATTTGATGGCTATCTTTGAGGAGAACTTGTTCTGAAGTGCGAGAGGAAGAGATAAACTGCGAAACAAAAGCTCATGGATTCCTTTACATGGACAGAATGAACTCAAATAAGCAGTAAGGGAAAAAGACCCCATCTGACCACAAGAAACACTGAAGAGGCTGAACTAGCGATGGATAAGCTGAGGCCCTGAGAGAGAGAGGGAGGCTGTAGCTCTCCTTTTGCCTTTGCAGAAAGAGGGACCCTCACACTGGGACGGCACCGCCTCTACGGCATTCCTCCTGGATTTGCCATTGTGACCATGGCGGGGAAAGAGAGGACTTGTGTGTGACTCTTAATTAAGAATATGGGAGCAATGGACAATGTGATCGCCGGAGGAATATCTGAACGACAACAATAAAATGTACTGATTCTCTAGTTACGGCATCCATCGACTGCCAGATGTCTGTGGGGGAATAGAAAAAGTCTTTGTTTCCCGTTTGATTTGGTTTCCCTCCCATCGTTTCGTTTTCGCTATATCCTCCCCCCCCCACTTTTTTTGCGAAAACACGCAGGCAAATGGCAGGATGGGATCGGGGGCACTTAGATGATCTTCCTCGGGAGAGGAAGTACAGCTCGCCTTACACCTCTGACTCGTAAACATGACAACACAAACAATATTCACCAGGGGCTGTGACAAATGACTAAACATGGTGTGTTACACACTGTTATCATGTGCAGATTTTTCATTATGTAGGATCTACTGTAAAAAGGTATTTTCTTAATTACTGTTTTGGTTGATTGGTTGGTTGTATTTTTGTTTCTCTTCTCTTCTTCTTTTTTTTTTTTTCTTTTTTTGTTTTGTTGTTGTTTTTCTTTTTAAAAATATTTTTAACTCTCTTACCAACACCTTACCCTCTGATGTCTATGCCAAACACCCATATCCTTTTATGCTGATAGCCGAGACCCGAAACGCTTCACTTAACATGTCTTTCTAAATATATAAATATATTTTCTTGTTCTCCCCACTCGTCATTAAAAGTTTAGGTAGCCTTGTAGAAGATAAACCCTAATATATGCATTATTCTGACAAGTGTTAATCGAGGACAGAATCATGGAAGATATACTTTCATTGCTCATGGTTTTCATGTTCGCCACGGGCCAGAGCGGTGACCCATGTGAGTATCGTTTAGTTTGAATATAATTTAAAGAATACGATAACTATTTTAAGTGTATTATACATACAGAAGGAAAACATGCAACTCTGTGCAACTGGTAGACGTTCATGCTGTCGCGTCGGAGAGCGTCACGTGAACACCAGGCCACAACGCGACGGAGCTCTCAGCTGGTTACTGCATGACTCCTCTTTTCTTTTCACAGATCATTTTATTACAACTGCACAGAGAGAACTCTGTATGCTGTGCTAGATATAATTGCAAAAATTTTGAAAGAAAAAAAGCTACAAAAAAAAATTTCAAACCGTTCTGATTTATCATTGTTCTTGTTCGATTATAGTGGATATGTGTTCTAATTCTGTTATTTGACTCAGCAAGGGGGGCGGGGGGCACAATTCGAGACCTTGGCAGGTCCTCTGAGTTTTCTCTTATAGTGTTTTCTCCAGTGCCTGTATTGTATTGCGATTCTAGTTGGCATATATTACGTTCTGGGAGGGCGAGGGAGGGGGCACGGTTGGACGGGGGGAGGGGAAAATTGGGGATTTAGGTGCGAGAGCTTGTGTTTAAAAGACAAAAAAGGAACGTAAACATTTTATATTTTACCCATTTACAATATTCAGGTTTAAATCTAGTTTTAGCTGGACTTCTTAAGTATACACCGAACAACTCGTTTTTCATTTTCTCGAAACTGCTAAGAGGACATGTCCGATCATCATCTTCATCGTGTGCGTGTGTGTGTGTGTGTGTGTGTGTGTGTCTGGATGTTTGGATGTGTACGTCATGTGGCTGGGGAGGGTGCTCTTACCCGGAGGTTTAAATCGCAACAACACTTCATTTAAATGATATTGCTTTGCAAACTTGTTTTTTTTCTTCTCCTTATGAAGTCCACTTATATAAATATCTATTTTTTCTTTGGTTAATTTGGTCTGTACAAGTTAAAAGAAGAGCAACACTTCATTCCTTCAAGCCTTTACATGTATTTTCTTTTCCATGGTAACAGTTGGACATTATGTGCCATAGATTCGGATTCTCCGGAGAATGTGCTGACCTGCAGCTCAGCAGAGAGTTTGCTTTATTCAGGTATTTTGTTATTTTCTTTTTTTTTTTCTTTTTTTTTTTTTTTCTTTTGGGTTTGTTCAACATTTTCCTCGATTACTGTTTGGTATGTGCGTGGGCTATCGAGGTCAATGGTTCAATCTGTTATGATCATGAAATAAACTCATCTCTTTTATAGAAAATTAAAATGAAACAAATATGAGCCTGTCTCTTTTTTTTATATATATATAATTCATCACCGTTCAGCTCTACACATTGCATCTGTAATGTTTTCCATTGTGTTGCTATCAATTTTTATTCTTCACTTTGAGTGGTTGATTCAATGAAAATGGTGCAAAGAAACTTGTGCCTTCACACGCAACAGTTGTTGTATTGTTTAACATCTTATTAAAGCTCTCAAAAACATTTGGGTCATATTTCACCCCAAAATCAAGATAAATTTTGTGTAGAGAAAATAAAGGCTGCAGATTTAATGTACTTTCCCTCCTTTGATTTGGGGTGAAAAATGACCAGGATGTTTCTTGGCAGTTTCTGTGAGATTTACCATTAACACAAAAATAAGAATTCTGTCATTTACTCACCTGTCTCTAGTTAAAATAAAATATATACACCGATCAGGCATAACATTATGACCACCTTCCTAATATTGTGTTGGTCCCCCTTTTGCTGCCAAAACAGCCCTGACTCCTCGAGGCATGGACTCCACTAGACCCCTAAAGGTGTACTGTGGTTTCCACACCAAGATGTTAGCAGCAGATCCTTGGAAGTCATGTAAGTTGTGAGGTGGGGCCTCCATGGATTGCACTTGTTTGTTCAGCACATCCCACAGATGCTCAATTGAATTGAGATCCAGGGAATTTGGAGGCCAAGTATATATATGTATGTGTGTGTGTGTGTGTGTGTGTATATATATATATATATATTATACCAAAATCTATTTAAAATGCATTTATTTCATTTATACTGATTATAGTTCAAATCCATTAACATATTTATTGACATCAATTAAGACTTGCTGATATAAAATTATATTTAAACTTTATTTAGAGTATTTCTTTATTGCACAATGCACATTTCTTAATATTATGCCTAAAAAGTGTTTTAATATCACTATTAATAAGGATTGTATGATCTCTGTATAATATCAGTATTTAAATGCAAGATATTGCAAATGCAAGTACCTAAAGTATACTTGCAGTAGTTCCACTTTAGTACAATTAAATATACTTAAATATATCTTTATTTGGACTTCAGCTCTTCTGTACAATTAAAGTGCATTAAGTACAAAATTAGTTATTCCAATTTGGCAGACTTTAAGTATACCAGTTTAGTATACCAAAAGTACAATTGCAGAGTATTTTTATTTAGCACATAAATATATAAATGTATTTGAGGTATACTTAGCACAAAATAAATGTATTTCAAATGCATTTAGTATATTTTTTTCACTAGAGGTGTCATTACTGACACCTGAAAAGAGTCATTTTGCCTAATATATCACCTTATGTGGTCCACAATATAAAGTCATACAGCTTTGGAATAGAGAGTGAGTAAATGATTATAGCATTTTAATTTTTTTGATGAACCATTACATTTCCTTCAAATATCATTAGATGTGGTTAAGCAGAGACGAATGTTGGTCTTACAGTTTGATAGAGGAACTATCGTACAGTGACTCTGATGTAAAGTTACAGCATGCTTACATCATTATGTTGATGTACCTGCATCCGGTCAACGATTGCACGCGCTTTCATAAGCCTGCAGCTGGCTTACGTAAGAGGAACGAGTCTACCGGAAGAACATTTACTGCCAAAAAAAGAGTTTGATTTAAACATCTCGATGTTTATAATAAATTCACATACATGAACCATTAAAAATGCACACCTCTCCAGAGAAGTATTTTCATTGTGCATGAAAACGTAGCTTTGACTACGCGTGTTTAGCGCGGACTTTTATTTTGACATCTTGAAAACAGGAAGTTCCTGGATGCGTGACTGTCGAGCTGTAGGACATGGGGGTTAAAATAGAGGTTTTTAGGGTGAGTTTGAGTACGTTTAGACTTGTAAGCAGCCCGGGCTGTCTAAATAAACTATATATAAACAAACTGAACCAACGTTGAGGAATAAATAATTTTATAAAACGCGCAAAAGCTTTAAACGTCCCACTTTGTTAAACACTATTGCTCATCACTGTCTGCATATGTACGTTAAATAACTGATAAAACAAGTGAATATCTATAGATTTGTAATGTTTCTTTTTTTACACAGATGATGGTGTATCTGTCGTTTCCAGTGGCGATGTTTTGGATATCAAACCAAGCAGAGTATTTTGAGGAATACATCGTGAAGCGGAAGGTTTATAATTGCCCTAATAATCTAAGTCAATAATTATACTATTATTCATATAATAAGTAAATATTAACATTAATATTTGTTTAGAGTTATGACGATACTTAAATTTGTGGCCTCTCTGAATCTGTGTTTTAAAATCATATTCAGGCTTCACTAGGAGGTTTCTCTTTTGTGTGTTATTTAGCAGTTCTATATTCAGTTGCTGTTGTTTGATTACATTATATTATCACATTTTTTCAGAGGGAGATTTTCCCACCTGATGAGAAAATGCATGTAAGTATTTCCGCTTTAATTTGATGCACAACTTCAACTGTAATCAAACCGCTTTCACTTTGGTGCTTGCAAGAGTTAGGTTAGGCTGTTTAACAGGTTAAGCAGATATTTGGGTAGATAATATACTAGTCAGCAGCAACATCCCATTAGAATTCTGAAGCCATATATATATATATATATATATAATATAAGTGACGTGCCATTTCTCATTCTCGAACAGAGGCAAGAACTGGAGAATTTCAAAGAGCGCATGAGAAACCGGAGAGAGCAGAAGATGCTGAAACAGATGGCCTTGGAGTCTGAGGAATGACTATAAAAACAACATAAAACAACAAAACTATTGCTTATAATGTAACTTCGGGATCAAGCCTTCATGTGTGACATAAGAAAACTGTAATGCTTCTCCCAAAGTGTCAGACCATAGTTAAAACTTTAATGTGAATATTGTTTCTGGACATAGTTTAATAAATGGGTGGGGAAAATGTATATTTTTTGTAAATATATAAGTCTTTAAACAGTTAGAATTGAGTGGTTTGACTTTATTGTGTGTATAGCTTTACATTCTTAATGAATAAATAAGAACACTGCTTTTTGTTTTTGCTGTTGATTTTTTTTTTTTCCAATTTGAAAATAAATATAAAGGAATTTCTTTTTTAATCTTGTTTGTTGTCATGTTTTTTATTCAATTTTAATATGTAAGTATTATACATTTTGTCATATTTGGTATTTGCATGTTGTAATAGGGTGTTATTTAAAGTACAAAATGGAATAATTCGGGTTTAATGCAAGTTCATCTCAGTCAACAACATTTGTGGCATAATGCTGATTGCCAGAAAAATAATTCAGACTCGTGTTTTCCTTGTATGTTTAAAAAAGCAAAAATTGATGTTAGTTTGACACATACAGTGGAACTGAATGGAAGATTTTTGGAAGATTTAAAATCAAATATGAAACTAATGTTTATCAAATTATTTGCATTAATTCTTATGTTAAAACATGTATTTGTGCTGTAAAGCTGTTTAAAGCATAATTTTTACAGCTATTATAGTGTTTTTGGCATGAATGCATTGTAAAATTGGATATTGCACAGAAAATGTTAGCAAGAGATTTTTGTTTACACTAAAATCATAACACAATCTAAATTTTATGTTTTGTTTGTTTATTAGTATTGAAAAATTTAAATCGCTCTAAAAAATGCTGAGTTGTTTTAACCCAAATTTCGGTCAGATATGGACAAACCCAACCACTGAGTTAAAAATTTAATTAAAAAAATTAACAGCTGGGTTTTTTCATATTTGACCCAAATTTGAGTTGAAACAACCCAGCATTTTTTAGTGTGTATCATCTATTGAGTATTTTAATGTTTTGGCCCCATTCACTTCCTTTGAAAGTGTCCATTATGCCAGAAATGTAGTCGATTGAGCTTTACTTGTACTGAACCTGGAATACATGTTTAAGTAAGAAATGGGTGAGAAATGGGAAAACGGGGGCACCGCAATGCGACCACAAAGGGCACATACACTTTCGCGATCAAAGGGGCAGGGGCTCAGAGTTTCGATCAAGGAGGCTTGCCGGAGTTTGACGGGGATATTCCTACTCTGGCCTCCCTGTTAAAACTTTTCCTCAGGGAATTGCCTGGTGTACTGATTCCAGAGCCACACGTGACAAAACTGTTGAAGGTGTTCAGGGGTAAGTGAAGTTGGGGTGGAGATGAGATAAGTGAAGAATCTGGGTACTTGCTGCACAACAAAACAGATTTTCAAATTTCTTAAACTTTTATTTTATCTTGCAGAGTCTAAACAGGAAGAACTGAATCAGGCTGTGAGGATGATCCTGAACAGTCTTCCTGAGGAACATTTTAACGTCCTCTGTTACTTGACGTTCTTCCTGTCCCATGTGGCTGCTGAGAGCCAGTTAAATCTGATGAGATCTAAAAACTTGGCAACAGTGTTTGGACCCACCATCTTTCAGTGAGTGTTTGTATGTGTGTATTCAGCTGATATAGTCTGTTCTTCACAGTACATTACACCGTAACAGACTGAGGTTTCTAGAATTTCTTGCACAAGATTTTAGGGACTTATAAGACACAGAGACCAGTCTGATGGAGCTGTCAATCATAAAAAGGAAGATGGGTGTCTGGTGTATTTAGAAAGGTGACACGTTTGTTATCTGTGTGTGCAGCGTTCCTCTCGGCCCCACCATGTTTGAGGAACAGGGTCTGCGTAACGCCTTGACAGAGCACCTGCTGAACAACCTGAAACATCTGCTGCCAAACATGTACCCTCATCCATCCACCGGCAACACAGCAGTGAGTTTATACTGTGTTATAAGTTTATATTTCTAATGGTGGCATCTGTGTGTGACTGGGTTTGTGAATTGAATGTTGTTAACCTATTACTATTAGTAACTGCTAGTATGTAAGAGTGAAAACGATAATAGATCATTGTTTAGTTTTATTTTATGTGTGAGAGATTGCTTAGACTGAAATGCTTAGAAATGTGTGTGTGTGTTTGGAGGAAGGGGACTGGACTAATGAAGAGTGTGTCCAACAGCTTCCACTTCCAGAAATCAGGTACATATGCACACACACACACACACACACAGGTTTGTTTTGTTATCAAAGTGAGGACAGGCGTAATGGTTTTTATACTGTACAAACTGTATATTCTATCCCCCCCCACACACACACACTCGCACACACACACACACACACACACACACACACACACTCACACACACACAGTTGTTGCTGTCTCTATGAGGATTTAATACACACATTTATTCTATTATTTCAGTGACAGAAGTTCAGCTGTAGTGTTAATAACAGACTCTGTATCATCTCACTGTTACTGATTGATCATGCAGCTCAAAGTATTATGGGTAAAATCGCTCTACAGTTTATTCTGAAACATCAACACAGTTTCACTGATGATCCAGAACAAGCAGTAAACCCAGGATAGAGCGTCTGAGTGAATGTGGTCTGGACTGTGTGGATGAGGCTCATTGTGTCAGAGACGCTGTAGAAGGACAGAGTTCCTGCACTGTGATCCACATACACTCCTATTCTAGAGCTGATGGACTTTACAGGGAGAACAGTGTGTATGTTATTGTGCCAGAATGAGTAACTAGAGGAAGAGCAGTACAACATCCAGGACTGATCATTACCTCCAAACGCACACTCATAACCCCGTCCCTTCCTGCTGATGCTCTTATATGACAC
This sequence comes from Ctenopharyngodon idella, assembly GCF_019924925.1. NCBI lineage: Eukaryota > Metazoa > Chordata > Actinopteri > Cypriniformes > Xenocyprididae > Ctenopharyngodon > Ctenopharyngodon idella. The sequence goes on along the minus strand of NC_067222.1, from coordinate 40,181,244 downwards.
TGATATACACACACTCCCACTCCACTCAATCTCCCAGTAACAGCGTCCACACACACTCTCTCTACACAACACCTGACACTTCTGATCAAATCTGTCTGGATGATCAGGATACGGCTGGACTGTGCCAGTGACAGTAATCACTCTGTTCCTCTCAGACAGACGGAGGAGTTTATGTGCTGTGTTCAGATCCAGAGAGAGCTGATGGGAATCTGATGGAGAGAAACACATCAGAATCAGGAATTATGAATCTGATCTTATAATGTATCTGAACTCTTCATGGCTCAATGTTCAGTGTATCATCAGTGTCTCAGTACAGATGACCAGATATCCTCAATCATCATTTACATGATCATTATTAAACTCTTCATCTTTCACATTCAACATGATGTTTAGGTTTAGTTTCATTGTGTTTTGTTTTGACTCTGTTCTGTTTCTGTTTACTTTTGTTCCTTGTCATTGTTAACTGATCTAGTTTCATAGTGTGTGCCATTTTGTTTCCGTGGTTACTGGTTTGTTTCACCTGCATTTCATTTAGCTCTCTTTGTTAGCACTGTATATATATATATATCACCCTCAGTTTGCTGAGTCCTTTGTCTTGTGTTGTTTATGCTGCCTGTTTTCCTGTCGTCTTCACCGTTGTTGTTTTTCTTCTTTGTTTTTTTTTTTTTTAATTAATAGTGCTGCAATTAGACCCCCTTCTCGTTTTTTCCTGACCAAACTGTGACACATGAACACATTCAGTGAGTTTTTCTGCTTGTTTTCTTACTTACATTGTAGGAAGTCGTTCCTGGTCTTGGGATTCACATTGGTGAATGTGACTGTGGAAATAAACAGACATGAACAGTGTGAAGAGAAAAGACAAGATAAAATACATCCATTTCTAAGACTTTTCTAATATGATGTTGTACAGTATGATATTCAATGATCGGATTTGATCCTAAATTCCATGGATTTTATCCTACATCATGTATATATATAAACACTTGCTCATGATGATGAGTGCCGTACTTCTGAACCATCAAGAGATATTTGTGTCTGTTCTGTAGGTGGATTTGATGCATTTGTTCACATTTCACTTGAATTTACGAGGAACTGTGATTTATAAAGTGGGATGCATTTAAGAATTTTTTTTTGTTTATTTGTTTTATAAATCACAGGAACATTTCAGAAACTGTTGTACGTTCACATTTCGGATCTTTCTACACACGTCTGTATAAACGAGGCGCAGGACTTTACCTCTGTCAGAGACCTTCTTGATCTCCTCTTTGCAGAAATCCTCCAGTTTGTCTCTCAGCTGACGGACAGATTCTCTCACGCCATCAAAAGAGGAGAGAGAACTGAAGGGATCGTCGGGTCCATCTGTAGATTCAGGAGGTGCTGAGAGAGACTGGAAACTCTACAGAAAACACAAATCAAAACTCATCAGCTCCACACTTCAGCCAATAACCTGCTCTATATCAGATCTGTGCGGCTCTTGTTGATCTTCAGTAACTCGCCTCAATCCAGCACTTTCACACAATCAGACATTCATGATTTAATGCTACAAACTCCAGTATTTGACACTTACACTCCTGGTGAAAAAGAAAAGTGCATTTCAGCATACTTTTAAAAAGATTACTTATTACAAATATACTATAATTTTAAAAATACACTTAAGAGCAGATTGAATGTATTGTTTTCGGACACTTAATTATTTTTTTAAATTATAATTAAAATATATATTTTAATTAAATGAATGTATTACAGCATAAATTTATATTAAATGGAATTTTTGACTTAATTTGGATTTAAGCATCTTTAAATGAAATTTCATAATTACTTCTCTTTGTCTTCATAATTACTTCTCTACATCCTTTACTGTCTTTGAAATATGATTAAAGTTACTGCTGAATGAACTGACAAGAATTTATGGAAAACTAAAATATACTTTAATGTCATTTGTATTTGATTTGATTGATGTATTTAAATTTATTAGTAATATTATTATTAAATATATTAGTAATGTTAGTAAAATATAAGTTGCAATTTGATACATTTAAAATATGTTAACTTTTTTTATGTTTTATTTTTGTAATTTTAGCCTGAAGCATTGGTGCTCTGCCCACGAGGCTATCGGCACTGATTAAAATATTTTATATGTATATAACAAACTAGAGTCAAAATTATAATAAAGTATTTTATATGTGCTTTAGTATGTTAGTTAACACATCAAAATAAGTGCACTTCTTTAAAGCACGACAAAATATTATTAAAACCCAATGATTTAAAATGTTCTTTAAAGTAAAACTATTATTGTGACATTATTTAAAAGTGTGCTTAAGTGTGTTAACAAACAGTCATGAAAGTGTTTCTCTTACAGTAAGTGGCCTTTTCTTTCATTAATACTGTATTATCTGCAAGTCCAGTTTTTCTTAAATACCCAGGTGAAAACAAAGTACACTTCCATAATGTACTTAAAGTGCTCTATTTTCACGGACTAATTTTGTAATTAATATACTAAAAATTCTTCTTTAGTACTTCTTATGATAATCTTAAGACCATCTAAGTGTACTCAACTGTGTTATTTTAGACACCATGAATATGAACTAAAATGTGCTTTTAACATACAGTACTATCTCTGTTTAAAAAAAAAAAAAAATGTATTTAGTTACCACTTCTAGTACACTTGAACCCATTTTTTACTTTTACATTTTTTTTTTTTTTTTTTACCTGGGTATACTTAAGATTTGGTATAAGATTTGAAGTACACTTCAAGTGCAGTACAATTAAATTCAGAAGGGACTATGTGTGAACTTTCTAAGAAAAGGTTTGGATGATAAAACATAAATGTTCGTGTAACAGGTCGAGCGCATCAATGGAGTCACACTGTAGGGCTGAGAAGATTTGCTGAGGAAAAGCAGTTCAAGAGTAGATTGACCATTATTTGTAACTTTTGACTGGTTAGAGGCACTGAAACTTCACTAGGACCCTTAAGGCTCGATTTCAAGGTCAGGTTTTGTTTGGTTTTAATAAGCATTGCTAATATATACGGCCTCACTTCCTGTCTGGAGACTTCATGGACAAATTCATCAACGTGTTACAGGCGAACAGTTTAATAAAAATCAATCTTATCAGGTTTGAAGATCACCTGACCCAATTTTGGTGACAATTACTGAAAATATTGTAGTACAAATAAAAGATTTCATTAAAAAGATGCTGAAAAATCTAGTTGGGTGGAAATTGATCCCATCAAGTTCACTGATTTCATCATGACAGAAGAAATCTAAAGTAAAAATTAGTTAATAGTGTTTGTCAGCTAATAATTTATTACAGAAAAAAGAGCTCAGAAAAATGTTTCCTGTGAGATTTTCCAGGTCTTTGTAAGTGTGTCTCTTTAAACAGAAGATGATCAGATGAGAGTCTGACTGATGATTATATGATAACAAACACTGGACTGAATCTGAATTCCTGACAACATCTCAGTCAACGGCTCATTCTGCTCTCATGAAATGTTTCTCTTGCTCAAGTCCACTATGATCCTGTTCTTCTAGATCTCTGTTACCTGCAGGAAATGGATGTGATCATGTGTGTGTGAAAGCTGCTCCAGCTCAGCGTCTCTCCTCCTCAGATCATTGATCTCCTGCTCCAGTCGCTCCAGTCGTCCTTCAGCTCGACTCACTGCAGCCTTTTCCTGATCTCTGATCAGCTGTGTGACCTCAGAGCGGCTTCTCTCAATGGAGCGGATGAGCTCAGTGAAGATCCTCTCACTGTCCTCCACTGCTGTCTGTGCAGAGCGCTGTTAGGACACACATCACAATCACACAGTGGCTTCAGCGGGACTGACAGAGTCCAAACTGAGACGTCTCAAACTTCTCTTCTTCTCCAGACTCACCTTATGAGACTCCACAGCCTCTCTCAGCTGCTGAAGATCTTTCTGTCTCTGCTGGATTCTCTGACGGATCTTCATCTGCGTGTCCTTCAGCTGTTTCTGGAGGACAAACCAATAACAGGAAATGACACGTAAAACTACTATCACACAAACATTAAAGTTACATGAATCCAGAACTGGTGGAGGGTTAAAGATCAAGCATGGTAAGTTTATACTGTAGGTTCAAACCACAGATTTATAGCTTCCTGAAATGAGATTATGAACGAATATGAAACTCAAATGTCAGCAGTATTTCATCAGTTTCTAGTTTTATATGAATACTTCACCATAAAGTTTTAATTCATCATTTACTCTCCCTCATGTCGTTCCAAACCTGTATGACTTTCTGTTTATTGTGAGACACAACAGAAGATATTTTGAAGAATGTTTACAGAGACCAAATAAAATATAGACTAAAATAGATGATACATTCTTTAAAATATCATCGTTTACATTTCACAGAAGAAAGAAAGTCAAAAGTAAATGAAGACAGCACTTTCATTTCTGTGTGAACAATCCCTCTCAGTTCATACCTGTTTCTCTGTCCTCTGTGCTGCAGTTGATACAGTGTTGTGGTCTTTATGTTCAGACTCCTTACACCACACACAGATGCATTGTTGATCAGTGATACAGAACATTTCTAGCTCTTTATCATGTTTACGGCAGATCATGTCCTGCAGTCGTTCAGTGGCATCGATCACTTTGTGTGGTTTACGAGAGTGATATTCCTCATGACGGTCAAAATGAGTTTGACAGAAAGACTCCTGACACACCAGACAGGACTTGACGGCTTTGTATTTTCTTCCAGTACAGACGTCACACTGCACGTCTCCAGCTCCAGCGTAACAGTCAGCAGGAAGTTTAGTCTTCTTCAGTTTCTCCACCACTTCAGCCAGCATGGTGTTTTTACCTAAAGCAGGTCTTGGACTGAAGGTCTGTCTGCACTGAGGACAGCTGTAGACTCTCTTCTCATCCTCCTGATCCCAGCAGTCTGTAATACAGCTCTTACAGTAACTGTGTCCGCAGGGAATGGCCACTGGATCCTTCAGGAGATCCAGACACACTGGACATGTGAACGCATTCTGATCCACTGAAATCCTGGCTTCTGCCATTTTACTGCATGAATACAGAGAGACACAAACACACAACAGCTCGACAATACTTCAGTTTCTGTTTCTCTGAACTGAGCAGATGAAATAGTTCCTGCTTCTGTGTTTGAGTGACGTGTGGAAAGCAGGCGTGTCTGTAAAGCAGCTTCCTCATTCCTGGTCCAGGAGAGTCAAACTCCTGCTGAGCAAAGAGCACATTTATGAATGACAAACTCTAGATGATGATCTTCTCCAGACTGGAAATGATCTGAGCACAAGTCATGTAGTGTATTCGCCTTTAGACTGCAGAATTGTCGCTTTTAATTTTTTAAAATGTACATTTATTTGAATAGCGCCTTTCACAATATCGTTTCAAAGCAGCTTTACAGAAAATGCATGTTATGCTGTGTCAAAGTAATGTCCATATGTCAAAATGTGCAGTTCTACCCTTCCCAGGGTCATCTGAAATCTTCGTAAGAGGCTGGATCCAAACCGGAGCTGGCATACTCAGGATGGCATCCCGAGGTAGAAACAGAAAAGCAAATGGAAAATATTTTGTGTAGCTGCTGTTTATAACATTTCAAGCGATAGTCATGTGTTTTTGATCTGATATAACTTTAGTGAACGCTCTCCCTCCTTTAGTGGACTTGGATATCCTAGGAACTAATGTGTACTTTTAAAGTGCTAAAATGTGCCTTTAAGGTACTGATATGCACCAGTTAGGGGTAAGTAAGGTACAAAGATGTAACTTTTCACTTTTGTACCTTAGGGTACTGCCCCAGTGACAAGCACCGTACCTTTTTTTCCTGATAGTGAACAGTGTTTTGGGTGTCTGAAAAACTGGTTTGTGCAAGTTTTTGACAACAATACCATTATCATCTGTGTATAAACTACAAAAACGCGAATCTGTGAAAACAGTAATGGCACGCGTATGCTTATTTTGTGTTTTGTGTATAGGGATGCACGTTTGGCATGAGTGCTCTGTAAAAGAATGCGTATGTGCGCAGGCACGTAGTCTTTCTGTACAAAGTGACATTGCTAACTACTGGCCTGGCATGCATAATACAGCGTTTTTAGTTGTTTTTGTGGATCTGTGTGAACAGGGGTCTTTTTGATAACGTTGTCATCAATACAAAGAAAAAACCTTTCCGTTTTTAGTACATAGTTGTCGTGTAAATGTACCCTTGGATGAAATCAACTGAAGATAAAAGAAGACATTAAATCTCTCCAGATCTCAGCAGAGGATGATTAAACAACTCCACAAACAGAATCACCAGCTTCACTTATTACTAACCAGATAAGAATTATTGAGAATTTACAGAGGTTTATAATGTTGATGTTTTATTGAAAATAATAGTTTGGTTTGAAGTCACCATTATGGTGATCAGTGTTCGCTTTTGTTGGGCAGTTTGACTCTTTATATTTTAACATTAGTTTTTCTCTGGCTGTTGTAATTGTGTTTGTTATGCCAAGAAAAGCCAGGGAAAATGTGATAAGACAATGTTGGCTCATCATGTCATAGTCTCTTACTGATTTCATTCAGAGTCTAACTTCTGATTTTATAGGTGATGTTGAAAGTGAAAGTGACGTGTGGCCAAGTATGGTGTCCCATACACAGAATTTTTGCTCTGCATTTCACCCATCCAAGTGCACACACACATCAGTTAGTATTCAAACACACACACACACACACACACACACACCGTGAACACACACCCAGAGCAGTGGGCAGCCATTTTTGCTGCGGCACTTGGGGAGTGATTGGGTGCCTTGCTCAAGGGCACCTGAGCTGTGGATAATGAGAGTAGAACACCTACACACCTATTTCCTGCCGATACTGAGAGTCAAACCCGCAACCTTCTGACTCTCTAACCATTAGGCCACATGAATATCATCTCACTGATGATAGTAGCCTTGTGAGTGAACATCTTGATATTAAACAGTGTTGTGATAACCTGAAGAATATTAAAAAGTTCACTTTTTTTAAGAAACACTGATTCATTTGGATTTCAAATGCAGATTCTTGATGGCTGTGTGTATCCAAATCATGCAATGTTTCTTAAAAAAATTGTGAACTTTTTTCATTCAGTTTAATTTAATATTATTCAGATTATCACAACTGTCACAGGATCTGCCACATCACCAGCCATACAATCAGCACCAGATCCCCCAGCTCCACCCATTCGGTCTCAATCACCCAAATACTGATTCACTGCACCTGCATCCACTCATCAGCACTCTCTATATCTGCAGTCACCATCCACACCACAGTTGTCTGGTCTCGTCGTTGCTACCCAACACAAGCCTGACTACCTACCTGCTCTACATACCTGTTCTACAGACCCGTATTTGCCATCCTCTGTCTTCTGTCGTCCTTCTCCAGTCATCAGCAGCTCTCTTCAATGGTCCAGGTTCCACTCCTCCTTCATTCACCAGTGTCATCTGTAATACAAAGAACTCTATTACCATCAAGCTAAGTTTACCCTGGCTATCTGACTGCTATATATTGTGCTGCTTCTTTGCTACCTGCAATTAAAATACCAGTTTCACTACTTACCTGTCTTGCCTCCTTCTGTTACGTGACACACAACACTGTTTACTATCCAGATGTCGCAGGGCTACTAATATCAATGAGGTGATATTCATAAGATCACCTATAAAACCAGATTAGAATGATGATTACATAGTTGTCATTAATAAGTAGCCATCATCGTCTTATCACTATATCTATTCTTGCCATAACAAACACAAGAACAGCAGCCAAAGAAAAACAAATGTTAAGTAAAGGGCCCAACTAAAGCAAACACCGATCACCATAATGGTGACTTTAAACCAAAATATAATTTTCAATAAAACATCAAAATCTAAACCTCTGTTAATTCTCAGTAATTCTTAAATGATTAGTAATCAGTAAAGCAGGTAATGATGCTTGTGGAGTTGTTTAGTCATCCTTCGCTGAGATCTTGAGAGACTTAATAATCTCTCAGGCTGTGGTCGTAAGTCAGTTGTAGTTGTGTTTCTCTGTGATTCTGCTTGTTATCATCAGGTGGTTTCAATAATGCTCAATCATCACTCCTGTTAATCACTTAATTATCTAATTAACTCTAACACTGCTTCCGTGTTTATTTTAACACTTTGCTGGTGGTTCCCATATAAACACAGAGCAGTATTAATTTAACACTGGGGACTTGCGGTCAATAAGAAAGAGCTTGTGTGGTTTCTCTGATACATCAATTCATACATAGAGCTAAGGTCCAAATCTCCATCTTCATAAGAAACAGCGACACCTGAACAGAGCACTAACTAAAGTTAAATGAAAACACATTTGTCAGGGCTTATAGTTACTGTAGCAGAAATTATACAATGATAAGGTAATGGTTAAACTGCAATGGAACCTTTTCACTTAACATGATGTGAAAACATTATTTTTTGCAGGGGAAAATGTTTTCTCTTTTTGATTTGAGGTATTTCATTAAAGGCTGTTCATTGGTACTAAACCATTGTCATGTCTAAACGATTTGTTACAGAAGATCAGACCATGAAATGGAAGGACAAAGAAAAAAATAGAGAAAAGGTATAGACTTAATCAAGAAAGAAGGGAGTCACTAATTGAAGACAACAAGTTTTAATGAGTCAACTGAATCAAAGCCCCTTGACTATTAACTGTCTTCAAAAACTGAACAGGCCATCCTTCACTGGCCCCATTGTCTTCAGGTGACCCTCACCAACTCCAGTGTTTTGTTTTGACCCTCACCGACCCCATTGACCCTCAATGGCCCCAGTGTCTTCCAGTGACTCTCACTGGCCCCAATGTCTTCCCTTGACCCTCACCGACCCTAACATCTTCCGGTGACCCTCATTGGCTCTACTGTTTTCCAGTGACCTTCACTGGCCCCACTGGCCCAAGTGCTTTCTGTTGACCCACACTGGCCCCAGCTTCTTCTGATGACCTTCACCAACCCTAGCCTCTTTCGGTGATCCTCACCGGCCCCAGTGTCTTCCGTTGACCCACACCGTCCTCAATGTCTTCAGACGACCTTCACCAACTCCAGTGTTGTCCGGTGACCCTCACCGGCCCCATTGTTTTCCATTGACCTTCACTGGCCCCAGTTTCTTCTGGTCACCTTCACCAACCCCAGTCTCATTTGGTGACCCTCACTAACCCCACTGTCTTACGGTGACCCTCACTGGCCCCAGTGCCCTCAGGTGACCCTCACCAACCCCAGTGTTCTCAGGTGACCCTCACTGGCCCCAGTGTCCTCAGGTGACTATCACCAACCCAGTGTCTTCCAGTGACTCTCACCGGCCCCAGTGTCCTCAGGTGACCCTTACCAACCCCAGTGTTTTCCGGTGACCCTCACCGGCCCCAGTGTTTTCCATTGCCCTTCACTGGCCCCAGTTTCTTCTGATCACCTTCACCAACCCCAATCTCTTTCGGTGACCCTCACCAACCCCAGTATCTTCCGGTGACCCTCACTGGCCCCAATGACTTCTGGTGACCCTCAATGGCCCCAGTGTGTTCCAGTGACCCACACCTTCTATTCTTCTACACTCTTAGGTCTGGATCTCTATTCCTGCAGAGGCCTCTCAACTCTCTCTGTCATTGCTATGTGACAAGGGTATAAAAAAGAAAGACATTCATGATCTGTATAACTTTAACCCTCTTACTTTACTCTGAACACACTCGACTGATCTTTTTCATAGCAAACCTTCCTTTCTAAACTTTATTTTAGCAGATGCACAGGACAATGACCAGATCAGTCTCTTTTTCTCCAACAAACATAAATATGTTTAAAAAAAGATCCTACTGTGTACCTGCCAGTGCATGAGCAAAACTTTCTCAAAAAATCTCATGATCTTTTTCTCAGTCGCCCAAGTAGTCCAATTTTAGGCAGTTTTGATCTGGAAAATACATACACAGTAAAAGTATGAAGAAGGACTGACAAGCACTCTATAATAAATGAACCTAATAAATGATCTGTGCATGCTTAACAACAGGTCTACATGTGTGTTTTTGTATACATGGTTTATGAGGACACAAATGTGTATAATGGCATAGGTATTACAACGTAAACATGGTTTATGTGGACACTCCCTGTGTCCTCGTAAACCAAATGGCTTAAAAAAACATACTAAACTGTGTTTTTTTTTTTTTTTTTTTAAATTTGAAAAAAATGCAGACAGTTTCCTGTGATGGGTAGGTTTAAGGGTAGGGGTAGTGTAGGGAGATAGATACAGTTTGTACAGTATAAAAACCATTACGTCTATGGAGAGTCCCCGTAAACCACATATACAAGTATGTGTGTGTGTATATATATATATATATATATATATATATATATATATATGCATGGGCGACATGTGATCCGTCAGCTCCACTAATTTGGAGTGGTTAAGGCCCGGGTATACTTCATTTCCCACGTTCCCCTCCGTCGCGCGCAAGTCTTCAAAATATGTTCCTTTGTCCCCAGAGCACACGAGCCTTTCAAAGATAATGTCTTGGCCCATGAGCCCGGAAAGACGCGTTCTGCGCATACACACGCAAACCGTCCATGGTCATAAAAATTGGCCATGGTCACTGTTCAGAGAGTCAAAGCTAGTCCACAGTCTAGTAAACGTTTCTGTCTTGCGCCGACTGAAAACACAAGAGGAACATCATGAGACTAAATGGTCCATGCATGTGGATTTGGATAAAACAGTTAATCGATTTGATGCCGTTTATCCCTTCACAGTGGCATATAGCGGACGGGCATGCAGAGCTATTAAATTCTTCTTATGATCATGCTACTTTTATTATTAAATTAATATTGAAATTCATTTGCCCCGCGATATCATAGCGCATCACCGCATAACTGACGCGCTGCGAGGACAATAAAATATTAGTTAGATAGCTTACTCCTCATTTAAAGAAAAACTTGTTTAACACAAAATACTTCTCAATTCACGAAAAATACTATTTTTTCTCACTATGGGCCACAAGAGAAATATTAATAAAATAAATTAGATTCATCTCTCATTGTCTCTAAGAGAATATGCGCCGTTATTGCAGCGTCTGATGCCAAAAGCTTAGTTTTTACTTTCAGTTTCTGTAGTGAACAGGCCTAAATGACTGGAGTTTGAGACTTCTTCACCAGCATAACTCTCACGCAAAGTTTGCTCATTGTTTGTGTGATATCAACTGGCTCCGCTTCATGGTTTAAAATGGAAATATTTTCAATATTGCGACGTGGCATTTTTCTTTATCACCAGTTGCTCGCAAAATGATGAGAGACCTCGTTTAACAGAAGTAGTTGAATGAACAGCATTAGTGAGCTTGAGAAATTAGTTGTCTGATTAGTTGTCATTGTAAGTATATTCCTCCAGGAGGCAGTGTTGCACAGTGTTTCCAGAACCTGGGAATGAACGAAGACTTCCTGAAACAGGTTTATTCATTCATTGTTTGTTTATAAGCATACTGGTGATGAAAATGACCATTTCACCTTTGTGTATGATTTCTCACTATGGAAAGAAAAACACGTTATTGTGCAGCAGTCTAAATTATTTTATGTTTTAAATGGCAAACTAAAGCTACACTCAAACAACCAGAAAACAGACCTATCCTGTGAAGTGTGACACATGAACTGTCTCCTTTAAAAGAGACGCAGAGAAGCTGAATGTCCACCAGTGTCTTCTTCTGAAGAGTTCATGTTTTCCACCAATATCTGAAATCTCAGGAAGTGCTTCTTCATCTTCTGCATCACAATTTTCCTCACATTTTGAACTTTCATTTCTTTATTTTCTCCACTACTAATGTCATTTTCCACATCTTCACTTCTTACATTACTGTTTCTGTTATTTCATTATTCAAAACCACACTATCCTCAATCTGTTCATTTTGTAATGAATCCTGTTTGATCATTTCAACTGAAAGGTACTTTTGATAGTAATAATAAAAACGATTTATGCATTTATGTGCTATACAAATAAAATTGAAATTGAATTGAAATCTATGAAAAGAGTTCATTGTTGTGAATTCATTTTGTTTATCTTTTAGGGATTCACATTTTCTGATGGAATTGCGAAGCATTACGTGTTTTTACGTTTTTAATATTTATAATTCATTTAATTATAAAATAACTAATTGAGTTTTAAAGATGACAATACTCTGTTCTTGTTTAGAATTTTATATAATGATAAATGTCTGTGTAGTTTAAATGAATTAAGATTCTTTGAAGGAATAGTAAACATTAAATTCCTGATTTTAAGGACTTTTCAGTGAACCATTTCTTTCCCTTTTGTAGATTCACCAAACATCTGGCTGATTACTGGCAATTTGGTAAGAGATTGTTCTCTGCCTCACTGTCACTTCTTTTTCTAGTTGATATTAACATTTTGTGATTTTCGATTACTGAATTGAATACAAATGTACTTAAGTTTATTTTAATTGATTTACTTAATACAAAATATAGTTAGGATCCAGTATTCAAAGTGTGATGTTTCTCCATATAATTAGTAATGTATGGAGCCCCCAGGAGAAACAATATAAACCTGCATTGGAAGAGACACGCTAAAAAACAAACCACAGCTCCCTCAGCTTAACAACACAATTTGTTGACTGTTTCAAAGATTAAATCATGATCTTATGATGACTGTAACCATAATTGACATATCATTTAATTTTTTTCTTTTCAATTCCTCCTGGGGGCTTTGCTTTTGAATAATTGATTTTGGTTTTGCCATTGTAAACTTAAATAACATCACAAGTGTTTTAGAATGAATAGTGTTGTTGTATAGTTAGTTTTTTTTCCAGTCCCACTGTAATTGAACTGTTAAATGTAAGTATTAAATGATAATATATTTTGATGTTTTTGTTTTTATTTATACACAGTAGTAAAGAGAGTGGACAAGTGAAGAGAGAGGAGGGCACGGCACCAGAAAGGACCTTGAGCTGTGACTGTCTTGGATCACCCAAAGCACAACTACACTATGTGTCCAAGCACTGAACAAGGCTTTTCTCCTTTACATATTAAATGAATTTAATTTAAGGCAGGGTTTTATTTTTCCTGCATAGTGAATTACAAGGTGGCTGTATTTTGATGCTTGATGCTATTGATGCTGTCTCCAGCTATTAACAAAACTCAGGCAGGCAGTCATATGCTCCGATACCCCTTTTCCACCAACACGGTTCTGTTGCAGGCTCCTGCCTGTGTCCATTCTCAAACTGTTCCACGCACCTCCACTGCACAAAAGGCAGTTCCAGGTCAGAAATACCAATACCCTCCCTCTTTGACATCCCTCGCCAGTCATCACATTCACAACCACCAGAGTCAACGCAAATCAAGGACCCTGGTCCACAGAATCAACCATCTTTGTAGGAAGATGATTACTGCATTTCTTGATTTATCTTTAAAATTTACAGTTTTCTTATAGAGTGCCATGCCTCTCTTCGAGGGACTGAGGTCAATCCGTCTTACAAAATACTGTCAAACACTACATATGATGTTCTCAAAATAAATAAAAAAAATATATATCAAATTATTAAAATACTTCAGAATTTGTGCTTAGAAAGTCTTTTTTTTTTTTTTCAAGTTGAAGGTACACATGAATGTGGGTACATAATAAAGATTTTACTTCTGCATCATTTTGAGCTAGAAAAGCCCCGATTTAAGGTTTATGCTGTAATTGTACAAAAAAAAATTGTATTTTCATATTCTACAGGTTTTTAATATTACCTCTAAACACTGCAAGTTGATGTTTTGTACAGTATTTTCAGATTTCTAAAATAAAACTTTGTTTTACAGTCTTGAACGTGGTAATTGATTGAAGGTGTTTGTAATTTGCTGCCACCATTTGTAACTTTTTTTTAGTGTGTGTACAGTAAAACACTTAATTAGTATTGTCATGTTTGTACAAATGCAAACTAGATTATAATTTAATGTAAAATAGTGTATTCATTCATGTTGAAGGTAAGAGGGTGAAATAACGTCGCATTATCCAATTTGCAAAATCGAAAGGTAATCTAACATTAATTCAACCATAAGACAGTGAAACAACGTCGTAATTTCAACAGGTGAAACGTCACAATATTAACGTTGATCCAATTTGCAAAACCGAAAGGTAATCGTATGTTGATTCAACCATGGTACCTGACGTTGAATCAATGTTGAAATGCCGGCTGAGACTAGCCTCGAGTACCTTGCATTTATAATACGGTTACCACACAATGCAAATATTAATGCCAAAAATATGTATTAATGCAACTTTCATGAAGTAAACTTCATGAAAGCATTCATTCCGCCGGAAAAAATAGTCCCTGACCGTGAACAGCAACAGAAGTTACATTATTACGCCATTAGATGGCAGCAAAGACTGTCTTTATGAGTGTGTCAGTCAGTAGCAAAGACTTTTACATTAAAAAGACTGAATTGTTGTGAACACGGAACAAGACGCAACTGACAAATGCTTTGACTAGTGCTGTCAGTCATAGGAAAACCCCTTAACTGTTAAAAGGACAAGATAATATTATTAATATTTCTCTTGTGGCCCATAGTGAGAAAAAGATTTTTTATTATGAAAATAGGACTGACCTGAAGGAAAATGCTAAATCTGAATGCAGGTAATAAACTCGCTCACTCGATCTCTTTCTCACAATAATCTTCTACATAGTACAGTAAGCTTCAATGAACAATATCAATTGAGAACAAACAGTTTACGTTGCTAAGAGTGGTTGCTAAGGGTGTTGTGTAGTGATACACAGAACCGTTGGGTGAAGAGGTCATAGCCGTGTTTTATCATGAATAAAACACAGATATTGACCAATCAGAATCAAGGACAGGAACTGACCGTTTTATAATGGCCATTAAAAACTTACACTGTAGTATATTTTTTTCAGTTCTCCTGCTATTAGATTTAATTCGGCAGGATTTCATTAATTAAGAAACTTTTCCACAAATGATTGCTAATCATGATATTTTGTAATTTTTTGCCCCAAGAATCAGAATGAGCTTTAATGCCAAGTATGTTAATACACACACAAGTCATTTGTCTTGGTGACAGGAGCTTCCAGTGCAGAGTAATATTATCTGAATAATGAAGCCCAAGCCACACATTCATGAAATATAGAAACATGTATGAAATATGCTGTTATATTTAAATGACTTAAAACACTTTTACAGTGTTACAGTTCTGCAAGCACTGTACGTGTACCTCTAATATAATTTATGTATGTCTGTTTTCTTTCAGAGCATATATCACATTTAATAACCGTGTGGTTTTCAGTGATTGGATTGATTGTATTCATGTGAAGCAGAGCAAAAGGTAATGACAGCATTTTCCTCTATTTTGTCTGTCGTTACAATTGTTTTTCCAAATGTCTGAAGGTTGCCAGCATTATTTGTTTTCTTCAACATGTCTTTGTTATTGGTTTGTTTGTTTGTGTGTTGGGCTTGGCTGATGAATAGCAGTGAGTTCTTACCAGGGCACGAAAATATGATCATATAACCACAATTTTATTATTTACCTATTATGGATTAAGTTCTTTATCGATTACAAAGTATTTCTACTGACTTATAAGGTCATAAATGGTTTAGCTCCTGTATATTTAACTGATCTTCTATCACAATCCATCACGCTCTTTCAGGTCACAAAACTCTTTTGAGACTCTTTGGACTTTTGGTAGGATATCTAAGTCCACTAAAGGAGGGAGAGCGTTCACTCCAGTTATATCAAAAACACATGACTATCTATTTCTTGAAATGTTATAAACAGCAGCTAAGTAACCCTGCAAAGACTTCAGATGATGCCAACTCTGGATCAACATACAAAACTGCATATTTTCTATATATTGAAATCATTATGATCACAACTTGTTATAGTTGCTTTAATGAGCTCATTGTTTCTGCTAAATGAACACATGATGTTAGATAACTGCCTGATCTGTGTTATCTTTGAACTGTAGAAAAAGGCAGTTTCTGTAAAGCTGCTTTGAAACGATATGTATAGTCAAAGGCGTTAAACTACAATGTACATTTAAAAAAAAAAAAAAAAAAGATACAATGCTGCAGTCTAAAGGCAAATACACTACATGACTTGTGCCCAGGTATATTAATTTCCAGTCTGGAGAAGATCATCATCTAGAGTTTGTCATTCATAAATGTGCTCTTTGCTCAGCAGGAGTTTGACTCTCCTGGACCAGGAATGAGGAAGCTGCTTTACAGACACGCCTGTTTTCCACACGTCACTCAAACACAGAAGCAGGAACTATTTCATCTGCTCAGTTCAGAGAAACAGAAACTGAAGTATTGTTGATCTGTTGTGTGTTTGTGTCTCTCTGAATTCACGCAGTAAAATGGCAGAAGCCAGGATTTCAGTGGATCAGAATGCGTTCACATGTCCAGTGTGTCTGGATCTCCTGAAGGATCCAGTGACCATTCCCTGCGGACACAGTTACTGTAAGATCTGTATTACAGGCTGCTGGGATCAGGAGGATGAGAAGAGAGTCTACAGCTGTCCTCAGTGCAGACAGACCTTCAGTCCAAGACCTGCTTTAGCTAAAAACACCATGCTGGCTGAAGTGGTGGAGAAACTGAAGAAGACTACACTTCCTGCTGACTGTTACACTGGAGCTGGAGACGTGCAGTGTGACGTCTGTACTGGAAGAAAATACAAAGCCGTCAAGTCCTGTCTGGTGTGTCAGGAGTCTTTCTGTCAAACTCATTTTGACCGTCATGAGGAATATCACTCTCGTAAACCACACAAAGTGATCGATGCCACTGAACGACTGCAGGACATGATCTGCCGTAAACATGACAAAGAGCTAGAAATGTTCTGTATCACTGATCAACAATGCATCTGTGTGTGGTGTAAGGAGTCTGAACATAAAGACCACAACACTGTATCAACTGCAGCACAGAGGACAGAGAAACAGGTATGAACTGAGAGGGATTGTTCACGCAGAAATGAAAGTGCTGTCTTCATCTTTCTTCTGTGAAATGTAAACGATGATATTTTAAAGAATGTATCATCTATTTTAGTCTATATTTTATTTGGTCTCTGTAAACATTCTTCAAAATATCTTCTGTTGTGTCTCACAATAAACAGAAAGTCATACAGGTTTGGAACGACATGAGGGAGAGTAAATGATGACAGAATTAAAACTTTATGGTGAAGTATTCATATAAAACTAGACTGATGAAATACTGCTGACATTTCAGTTTCATATTCGTTCATAATCTCATTTCATGAAACTATGAATCTGTGGTTTGAACCTACAGTATAAATTACCATGCTTGATCTTTAACCCTCCACCAGTTCTGGATTCATGTAACTTTAATGTTTGTGTGATAGTAGTTTTACGTGTCATTTCCTGTTATTGGTTTGTCCTCCAGAAACAGCTGAAGGAGACGCAGATAAAGATCCGTCAGAGAATCCAGCAGAGACAGAAAGATCTTCAGCAGCTGAGAGAGGCTGTGGAGTCTCATAAGGTGAGTCTGGAGAAGAAGAGAAGTTTGAGACGTCTCAGTTTGGACTCTGTCAGTCCCGCTGAAGCCACTGTGTGATTGTGATGTGTGTCCTAACAGCGCTCTGCACAGACAGCAGTGGAGGACAGTGAGAGGATCTTCACTGAGCTCATCTGCTCCATTGAGAGAAGCCGCTCTGAGGTCACACAGCTGATCAGAGATCAGGAAAAGGCTGCAGTGAGTCGAGCTGAAGGACGACTGGAGCGACTGGAGCAGGAGATCAATGATCTGAGGAGGAGAGACGCTGAGCTGGAGCAGCTTTCACACACACATGATCACATCCATTTCCTGCAGGTAACAGAGATCTAGAAGAACAGGATCATAGTGGACTTGAGCAAGAGAAACATTTCATGAGAGCAGAATGAGCCGTTGACTGAGATGTTGTCAGGAATTCAGATTCAGTCCAGTGTTTGTTATCATATAATCATCAGTCAGAGTCTCATCTGATCATCTTCTGTTTAAAGAGACACACTTACAAAGACCTGGAAAATCTCACAGGAAACATTTTTCTGAGCTCTTTTTTCTGTAATAAATTATTAGGTGACAAACACTATTAACTAATTTTTACTTTAGATTTCTTCTGTCATGATGAAATCAGTGAACTTGATGGGATCAATTTCCACCCAACTAGATTTTTCAGCATCTTTTTAATGAAATCTTTTATTTGTACTACAATATTTTCAGTAATTGTCACCAAAATTGGGTCAGGTGATCTTCAAACCTGATAAGATTAATTTTTATTTCCATAACTGTTCACCTGTAACACGTTGATGAATTTGTCCATGAAGTCTCCAGACAGGAATTGAGGCCGTATATATTAGCAATGCTTATTAAAACCAAACAAAACTTGACCTTGAAATCAAGCCTTAAGGGTCCTTGTGAAGTTTCAGTGCCTCTAACCAGTCAAAAGTTACAAATAATGGTTAATCTACTCTTGAACTGCTTTTCCTCAGCAAATCTTCTCAGCCCTACAGTGTGACTCCACGAACATTTATGATCGTAGCAGATGTTTTATCATCCAAAACATTTCCTAGAAAGTTTACACATAGTCCCTTGTGAAAAAGAAGTGTGCTTAATTGTACTGCACTTGAAGTGTACTTCAAATCTTATACCAAATCTTAAGTATACCCAGGTAAAAAAAAAAAAAAAAGTAAAAGTAAAAAATGGGTTCAATTGTACTAGAAGTGGTAACTAAATACATTTTTTTAAACCAGAGATAGTACTGTATGTTAAAAGCACATTTTAGTTCATATTCATGGTGTCTAAAATAACACAGTTGAGTACACTTAGATGGTCTTAAGATTATCATAAGAAGTAGTAAAGAAGAATTTTTAGTATATTAATTACAAAATTAGTCCGTGAAAATAGAGCACTTTAAGTACATTATGGAAGTGTACTTTGTTTTCACCTGGGTATTTAATAAAAACTGGACTTGCAGATAATACAGTATTAATGAAAGAAAAGGCCACTTACTGTAAGAGAAACACTTTCATGACTGTTTCTTAACACACTTAAGCACACTTTTAAATAATGTCACAATTAGTTTTACTTTAAAGAACATTTTAAATCATTGGTTTTTAATAATATTTTGTTGTGCTTTAAAGAAGTGCACTTATTTTGATGCGTTAACTAACATACTAAAGCACATATAAAATACTTTATTATAATTTTGACTCTAGTTTGTTATATACATATGAAATATTTTAATCAGTGCCGATAGCCTCGTGGGCAGAGCACCAATGCTTCAGGCAAAAATTACAAAAATAAAACATAAAAAAGTGAACATATTTTAAATGTACCAAATTGCAACTTATATTTTACTAACATTACTAATATATTTAATAATAATATTACTAATAAATTTAAATACATCAATCAAATCAAATACAAATGACATTAAATTATATTTTAGTTTTCCATAAATTCTTGTCAGTTCATTCAGCAGTAACTTTAATCATATTTCAAAGACAACAGAGGATGTAGAGAAGTAATTATGAAGACAAAGAGAAATAATTATGAAATTACATTTAAAGATGCTTAAATCCAAATTAAGTCAAAAATTCCATTTAATATGAATTTATACTGTAATACATTCATTTAATTAAAATATATATTTTAATTATAATTTAAAAAAATAATTAAGTGTCCGAAAACATTACATTCAATCTGCTCTTAAGTGTATTTTTAAAATTATAGTATATTTGTAATAAGTAATCTTTTTAAAAGTATGCTGAAATGCACTTTTCTTTTTCACCAGGAGTGTAAGTGTCAAATACTGGAGTTTGTAGCATTAAATCATGAATGTCTGATTGTGTGAAAGTGCTGGATTGAGGCGAGTTACTGAAGATCAACAAGAGCCGCACAGATCTGATATAGAGCAGGTTATTGGCTGAAGTGTGGAGCTGATGAGTTTTGATTTGTGTTTTCTGTAGAGTTTCCAGTCTCTCTCAGCACCTCCTGAATCTACAGATGGACCCGATGATCCCTTCAGTTCTCTCTCCTCTTTTGATGGCGTGAGAGAATCTGTCCGTCAGCTGAGAGACAAACTGGAGGATTTCTGCAAAGAGGAGATCAAGAAGATCTCTGACAGAGGTAAAGTCCTGCGCCTCGTTTATACAGACGTGTGTAGAAAGATCTGAAATGTGAACGTACAACAGTTTCTGAAATGTTCCTGTGATTTATAAAACAAATAAACAAAAAAAATTCTTAAATGCATCCCACTTTATAAATCACAGTTCCTCGTAAATTCAAGTGAAATGTGAACAAATGCATCAAATCCACCTACAGAACAGACACAAATATCTCTTGATGGTTCAGAAGTACGGCACTCATCATCATGAGCAAGTGTTTATATATATACATGATGTAGGATAAAATCCATGGAATTTAGGATCAAATCCGATCATCGAATATCATACTGTACAACATCATATCAGAAATGTCTTAGAAATGGATGGATTTTATCTTGTCTTTTCTCTTCACACTGTTCATGTCTGTTTATTTCCACAGTCACATTCACCAACATGAATCCCAAGACCAGGAACGACTTCCTACAATGTAAGTAAGAAAACAAGCAGAAAAACTCACTGAATGTGTTCATGTGTCACAGTTTGGTCAGGAAAAAACGAGAAGGGGGGTCTAATTGCAGCACTATTAATTAAAAAAAAACAAAACAAGATAAACAACAACGATGAAGACGACAGGAAAACAGGCAGCATAAACAACACAAGACAAAGAACTCAGCAAACTGAGGGTGATATATATATATACAGTGCTAACAAAGAGAGCTAAATGAAATGCAGGTGAAACAAACCAGTAACCATGGAAACAAAATGGCACACACTAGGAAACTAGATGAGTTAACAATGACAAGGAACAAAAGTAAACAGAAACAGAACAGAGTCAAAACAAAACACAATGAAACTAAACCTAAACATCATGTTGAATGTGAAAGATGAAGAGTTTAATATCTGATCATGTAAATGATGATTGAGGATATCTGGTCATCTGTACTGAGACACTGATGATACACTGAACATTGAGGCATGAAGAGTTCAGATACATTAAAAGATCAGATTCATAATTCCTGATTCTGATGTGTTTCTCTCCATCAGATTCCCATCAGCTCACTCTGGATCTGAACACAGTGAATGAATACCTCCGTCTGTCTGAGAGGAACAGAGTGATTACTGTCACTGACACAGTCCAGCCGTATCCTGATCATCCAGACAGATTTGATCAGAGGTGTCAGGTGTTGTGTAGAGAGAGTGTGTGTGGACGCTGTTACTGGGAGATTGAGTGGAGTGGGAGTGTGTGTATATCAGTGTCATATAAGAGCATCAGCAGGAAGGGATGGGGTGATGAGTGTGTGTTTGGAGCTAATGATCAGTCCTGGAGTTTGTTCTGCTCTTCCTCCATTTACTCATTCTGGCACAATGACAAACGCACTGCTCTCCCTGTAAAGTCCATCAGCTCTAGAATAGGAGTGTATGTGGATCACAGTGCAGGAACTCTGTCCTTCTACAGCGTCTCTGACACAATGAGCCTCATCCACACAGTCCAGACCACATTCACTCAGACGCTCTATCCTGGGTTTGCTGCTCGTTCTGGATCATCAGTGAAACTGTGTTGATGTTTCAGAACAAACTGTAGAGAGATTTTACCCATAATACTTTGAGCTGCATGATAAATCAGTAACAGTGAGATGATACAGAGTCTGTTATTTTCTCTTCATGACATTAATACAGCTGAACTTCCCTGAAATAACAGAATAAATGTGTATTAAATCCTCATAGAGACGGCAACAACTGTGTGTGTGTGTGTGTGTGTGTGTGTGTGTGTGTGTGTGTGTGTGTGTGTGCTTGTTTTCATGATTTATGAGGACACAAATTTGTATAATGACATGGGTATTACACTGGTATTACGACGTAAACATGAAATATGAGGACATTTCATGAGTCCTCATATTTAAAATAGCTTTAGAAACATCCTAAACAATGTTTTATTAAACATGTAAAAATGCAGAATGTTTTCTGTGATGGGTAGGGGTGTAGGGGGATAGAATATACAGTTTGTACAGTATAAAAACCATTACCATTATTGTGTGTGTGTGTGTGTGTGTGTTAGTTATGGTGAGTGAAGATGTGTATCTGTGCTTTTCTCAAACTCTAATTGTTTTGATGGAAATCACATTCATTTAGTTTTTATTGTAGTGACACATAAATGCAAAAATTGTTTTTATTATTACTATCAAAAGCACCTTATAGTTGAAATGATCAAACAGGATTCATTACAAAATGAACAGATTGAGGATAGTGTGGATTTGAATAATGAAATAACAGAAACAGCAATGTAAGAAGTGAAGATGTGGAAAATGACATTAGTAGTGGAGAAAATAAAGAAATGACAGGAAAATTGTGATGCAGAAGATGAGGGATGAAGAAGCACTTCCTGAGATTTCAGAAATTGGTGGAAAACATGAACTCTTTAGAAGAAGACACTGGTGGACATTCAGCTTCTCTGCGTCTCTTTTAAAGGAGACAGTTCATGTGTCACACTTCACAGGATATGTCTGTTTTCTGGTTGTTTGAGTGTAGCTTTAGTTTGCCTTTTAAAACATAAAATAATTTAGACTGCTGCACAATAACGTGTTTTTCTTTCCATAGTGAGAAATCATACATCATAAGGTGAAATGGTCATTTTCATCACCAGTATGCTTATAAACAAATAATGAATGAATAAACCTGTTTCAGGAAGTCTTCGTTCATTCCCAGGTTCTGGAAACACTGTGCAACACTGCCTCCTGGAGGCAGTTACAAGTTACAAACACCTACAGTAACTAAACGACCAGAGGTGTTTCCTCCGAGGAGGAGAATGAGAAATAACTCATATTACAGAAATAAAACAACCCAAATATTACAAAATGTGACATTAAAAAGTGTATAAATCACTTGTTTTTATAAAAAAAAAACACTTTCCAAGAGCAACACCAGTGGC
Organism: Ctenopharyngodon idella; assembly: GCF_019924925.1. Taxonomy (NCBI): domain Eukaryota; kingdom Metazoa; phylum Chordata; class Actinopteri; order Cypriniformes; family Xenocyprididae; genus Ctenopharyngodon; species Ctenopharyngodon idella. The sequence goes on along the minus strand of NC_067222.1, from coordinate 40,158,256 downwards.
AGGTAAACATCGGGAGTCCACATCTCTCTTGCCTCCAATGAGCCCATTGAGTTTTAACCAAAGACTTTAGATATGAAGTCGATCTCTGAAGAAAGCAAAGTCAGTGGGAGTGGACAACATTCCAGCTGAACTGCTACAAGCAGGGGGAGAAACAATGATCAATGCCCTTGTCATCATTTGCAACAAGATCTGGCAAAATGGGGAGTGCCTACAACTTGGACTCAGTCGCTTGTCATAATGCTTCCAAAAAAGGGCAAAGTGTGGAGAAGGTCCTGGCTGCAGCCTGCAGAACGTGGCATCAACTGATAAGTAGTTTGAATAGTTTATAACCGTCCAAGATTCATTTTCACAAAAGCACAGATGTCGCACTTGTACAATTACGGTCCCCCGTTGAGCAGTAGATACATGCCTGATGCAACCAAGTGCGGCCACAATGGCCATGGCCAATGTTTTCTTGAATTTAAATCATCAAATTGTGTTTTAGATTATCTTTAACCATTAGGCCACTCCACACAGATCAGCACATCAACAAAATCTGTAGCATTTATAAAATTATTTACAAATTAACCTCAAATTACTCATCTGAATTAGAATACAAAACCTGATTAATAAAGCAATAACTTCCTAACTCACAATGCACTTTGGCTTTAAACTGGGAGTTACTTCAATTGTAAACAAACTATCAAGATTGAATATTAAGGACTTAATGCAATCAAACAGATATTATTTTCCCAGCTCATATATAAATATAAAGGCCATAAAACTGGAAAATAAATCCCGTATATCAACCCATATATGTGTGTTGGTCCTGGAACAACAGATACAAAGTTCTGTCAAAATTCTGTCATGAAAGATGACGCAGACTGATGTCCTTAACTCAGTCTGCTTCAGTCACATCATTCTCTATAGGGCACAGCTGATTGGTTCCTGCTGTATCAGTAGCCAATGGGCTCGCTACTCAACCTTCAAATACTTGGTCAGCATTGCTGTAGCAGTGCTTTCAGAAACCCTCCACCTTCCCCAGCTCCACCTGTACAGATCTGCTTTGGGTAATTCATGTACGCTGTTTTGTACAGCAGCAGCATGTCTTGCTCACAGCAGCGTGTCGTGTATGTATTGGCAATAGCAAGTCCCGTACTTGCTCTGCAGCAGCAGCGTAACAGATCTATTCCACCATGACCAAACATATCAACATTGTCATATCCATTATCATGCCAAACACTCTGAGAGTTGTCATTACAGAAATCTAGGCAAACCAATGTGTATCATGTTGCCCCAATCTGATTCTGATGTGAGAAAAAGTGGAGTCGAAAACCCTATATCAATAGTGCACAAAAAAAACCCCAATGTATATAACTTGATTTAATACATAAAACATATGCGCAAACAGTCTTTTTGTGTGTGCAACAACTTTCTTCTCTACTTTTATTAATTAGCATAAGTCTTATAAATGTTTTAAACTCGTAAAATCCATTTGCTCAGAATTTTTTAAATGAAGTTTATGACACAAGTTCGGGAAGAGCTTGTTCATCTAATCCAGTCAATCTTGTTCCAAGGGGTATATTAGCAGCATCTTTTCCTTCTCTACCTTAGGCCTATAACCTAATAAATGTATACATTATGTGATTCTCTGGGGGGAAATCTATAAGCTCGATCTCAATTTAAGAGCAAACTTTTAACCATGGACAGCACACCAAACGTGTTTACATAATTCTCCCTGTGATTAAGCAAACTTTTGAAGTTTTACAGGTGAAACCGCTCAGATTTGGGGCTGTTCTTAAATATAAACATATTCAGCAGGTTCAGAGTGAGAGAAATCAGCATAATTTAGTGCAGGTAAGTTCACACAGATGCTATGAGATGCTCTGAAACACCCTGTAATCTACCGTAGCTACTGCACGGAATAAGAGAGGGAGACAGAATGACACTGGGTTTGGTTATTCAGATGTGGGGGGGGAAAAAAAAGCTTCTTTTAAAGTCATTATTAAGTTTCAGTCAAGACTTTAAACTTTAAAACTCTTAGATACAAGTCCACAAGCAGTCATTCTGTGATTTAGGTTCAAAATGATGGACAGCTGAACATAGCACAAATATTATTAAGTCCTTTATGTGCAGCAATTAATTTGATATCAGTAGCCTATAATTATATCTTTGATTCAAATAAAACACATGGTACCAAAAATGCAATTTTATTAACACCTTTTTGAATAGATATACAGTATGAGCATAGCAACATATAAAAATCAGTTATTTACCTAATAGTCCACAATAAAGCAGTAAGCAGTAAACCTGTGTATTACAGTGATTTATCAAAGGTAAGTGGTGATCTTGACACAAAACAGATATCGTTTTGGTTTCTGTGGTAAAATCACTGTAATGCAGGACAGTAAATGCATTTTGCTTTTACAACACAGCTACAATAAAAGACATCAATTTTCAATAATCAGTTCACATAACAACAAACAGAAACAACGTGGTTGTTGTTGACAGAAAAACAAGCCCAGCCTCGGTATGAAAAAGTACCGCAAAGGTAACGTAACACATTACTTTTCATAAAAAGTAACTAAGTAACGCAATTCATTACTTTTTATGGAGACTTTTTATATACTTTTAAAATTATCTTAACGTTGCAGCTAGTTGTTCCACAGCCTTGGTTTGATAGAAAACATGGTTTCTATAAAATATTGTTCTAGATATCGTAACAAAAAGCTATCCATCGTTTCGGTTGCTGTGTAATTTATTGCATCGAGGACTTTTATTTTGAATTGTATCTTCCGGGTATTCTTGTCCATCAGGGTGTGGAAGAGTTTCAGTCATTTCTGCCTTCACAGTCCTGCTGGAATCTGTCAACAGGGAAGTGTCAAGATGGCCCCGGGTGGACTAAAAGCGCTCGTAAACGAGAGTAAGTTTGATTTAATCGCACAAAACGGCCTTTAAAACATCTACTGACAATATATATAATAATTCAGAGCTTAAATATTGATATATTGGCCTGTCATAATATGTAATCATAGCAACAGGTGTACAGTGAGTGCTCGCTACGTCATAATGGACCAAACTTCCGTATGAAGTTGCTCAAGTTTAACAGAAACTTCAGCTTTCATTTAGTACATCTTCAGCAAAGTTTAACGACTCTACCCAACACGTTTATTCCTCAGAAATGTCATTTATGTAAATGGAGAGGATAACAGACTTGTTTGTACTGCACGATTTAAAATGTGTCAGTTGTGGTCTTGTGATCAACATCACGCCGGACATAATAAAAACACACAGGAAATGTCACTTTTTTTTTTTCATTAAACCCTTGCGAAAATGCACACGACCCTACACAGTATATTGCTATTACATTTCACCAGACTCATATTTTATTCACATTTATCATACGCGTCTAGATGTCATGCACTTCTGCTTCCTTCTTGTCAAATTTGACAAAACAGCCACTATATTTGGATTAGAAACAAGCCTCTTGTATGAAAAAATAAACACATTTTCGAATTTATTTATACATTTACTTACACAAAATTAACTTGTATTAACCAGGCAGGTCATTTAAGAACCAAATCTTAAGGACAGTAAGTTATTTGTTTCTTATTTTTGGTAGCCCTCGTTCTGAAGCAAATACTCCAGACAGACATTTAGCAAACTAAAGCTTATCATCTTAAGACTCATTCTCATTGTAAATGTCACAAATATCCTGATTTTCCATATTAAACACTAAACGTGATGATCTCTAACCAGACTACATTGTATTTGTCTGTAGAAATCCTCAGTGGTGTCATCAAGAGTGTGAAGAAAGATGGGGAATGGAAGGTAATATTAGTACAGTGGACTGAAGTTGTGTATTTGTTACATTGTTTCCAAATGACTCTCTCTGTGTATCTTTGTTGTGTTAATTTAGGTTCTCATCGTCGATCACATCAGCATGCGGATTCTGTCCTCTTGCTGTAAAATGTCTGACATCATGGCGGAGGGCGTTACGAGTGAGTATATTTCAGATTTTGTTCAAATCAGTTCACTATGAAACACTTTCCATTTTAAAGTTGCCAGTGTCAGATACTGATTGGTGTTGCAAATATATTGCACAGGGTTCGTACAAGGTGCTTAAAGTTCTTGAATTTGACTTTTTGACATTTAAGTCCTTGAAAACAGCAATATTTATGAAAAGGTACTTGAAAAGTTCTTGAATTATTGAAAGACAATATATGTGAAATTAGAGTTTTTGTGTAATCTTTTCACATAAAATCAACGCTGCAGCTCATCTGATATAGATATCGAGCCATTTTGCATGGCTATGAGTGTGACATTGCTCATATAAATATCCAAATATATGATACAGCTTTCATTCTTCAAATCAATCATATATTCATGGGAGAAAAAATCAGTTTGAATAAGGAAAGCAATATCTTTTTCATAGTATCCTTTCAATGGTTAACATTACCAGTCATTGCATGTGCTCCACTTTATTTGTACCATCTTGTTTTATTAGTTTATTTTTATTTATCTATTTATCTAATTTTGAAAGAAAATAAAGATATTGTTTGATAAGTGAGATCTCTGATTGTAGTCTTTGAAAACCAAAAAAGTAGTGCTTGAAAAGTCCTTGAATTTAATTTTACAGTATCTGTACGAACCCTGATTGCAAAATGTGTCTGTTACACTTCACTGGTTATCCTGTGAACCACTAGGAACAATCTTGACTTAAGAAAACAAGATGTGAGCTGTCCTGTTTTTCTTCACAGTTGTAGAGGACATTAACAAGCGGAGGGAGCCGATCCCTAGTCTGGAGGCCATTTACCTCATCTCTCCTGTGCCAAAGGTGAGCGATCTTTACTAATCACACAGTGGAAACGTTAATATGTTGCCTAGTGTTGTTAAATTATTTTTGATAATTTTTGTTAACTCACGGTCTTCAGTATGTTGAAATTATCTCATATTTGTTCTTCCAGTCCATTCATTCTCTAATCGGGGATTTTCAAAGAGACAGCCTTACATACAAAGCAGCACACATCTTCTTTACAGACAGTAAGACAGTTCATTTCACTATTAGCTTTAATCATTTATTTTTGCTTCAGCTTGAATAAATAATTACAATTTAATTATTCAATTTGAAATTGTGTTTCACCGTGCTTTCAGCTTGTCCTGATGGGCTTTTTGCTGAGCTCGGGAGGTCGAAGGTTGCCAAGGTCATCAAAACCCTGAAGGAAATCAATGTGGCTTTCATACCATACGAGTCACAGGTGTGTGGCAGCATAGCAAGCACATATACTACCATTCAAAAAAATCATTCTAATATGCTGATTTGCATTTTTCTTATTATTATCAGTGTTGAAAACTGATTAATAAATTTGTGGGAATGTGATGCAAATTTTTTCAGTTCAAAAAAAGTTCAAAAAAGTTCAAAAGAACAGCATTTATTTGAGAGAAATCTTTTGTAACATTATAAATGTATTTACTGTCACTTTTGATCAATTTAAAGGTACACTATGTAACTTTTTTTTCTGCTCAAAATTAACAAAAATTAAATGTGATTCAATACATCATCAATCCTTCTTCCAAAATGTGTTTCCATCTTACCCTAATTCATTATGTCAAGCCTATTATGTTTATATTTTAGAGCTGTCGGGATGATTTTCGCTGGAAAATGCATATTTTGTTCACTCGCTCTTGCGTGACTTGTCTTATTCGTAAATAGAGAAAAGTTGCTCTGCCTACTGTATGGTGCGGGAATGGCAGAGGTTAGTTGTCACAACAAGCGAGAAAGGTTGTCATGGAGCAAGCCTTTTAAGCATGAAATCACCCGTTTAAAAAAAATGCAGAACATAGGAGAGTCTGCTGGCAAAAAGAGAACGCGACAGAGCTCGTAATAAAACAAGAATCAACATTGACTTTGCTTTTGGGAGATGGTGAGGACTGAGAGATTTGAAATGTTGTAAAAGCGACACGGAGAAGGTGTTTTTATTACTCAATGGGTGAATAAGGTATTTTAATGAATAGATAAATTGCCATATGTAGCTCTCTAACAGAGTTCATTGTGAAGCGTTATCTATTGTGAAGGGTCCTATTCATCCGCACAGTCACGCAGAGCCAAAGGACAACCGAAACAATGTTCTTCCGCAAAATGCATGCAGTTTTGTTTTTTAACCGCTAGAGGGCTAAAAGTTACATAGTGTACCTTTTATGCATTCTTGCTAAATAAAAGTATTAATTTCTTTAAAAATATATATATTTAAAAAGTAAATAACATTTTTACTGAGCCCAAACTTTTGAATGTTTATGTTGCAGGTGTTTTCTCTAGACAACCCTAGTTCCTTCCACACTTTCTACAGCCCAACTCTACAGACTAATCTAGATGACAGGACCAGGATGATGGAGGCCATGGCCGAGCAGATCGCCACACTCTGTGACACACTGAAGGAATACCCAGCCATCCGCTACCACCAGTACTTGTCAATAGTTTGTTTTTGTTTCCTGGTGTAACGTGATTTGTTTAAGGTGTAAATGTAAACCAACTGTGTTTCTCTAAGGGGCCCAAAGGATAATTTCACCCTGGCTGAGTTGGTGGTGGACCGTCTGAATGCACATAAAGCAGACAATCCCAGTATGGGAGAGGTGAGATGTTGGCATATTTATGATGCACTAATAGTTTCGGTTTTTTTTTGCTTTGTTAATAAACGCCCTCTAAAACCTTGTTGTCGCACATATACTTCACACTTTCTTCAATACAAAGTGACACTTCTTGACTGTTGTATCATTTCTTACTCTGTTTTCTGGACTGTTTTCTCTTTTCTCTGTTTTTTTCCTGTTCTCATCTGTCAGCTGATATTTTCCTGAGGTTCAGGTGGGTGGCAATGCAAATCTTGCTTTTCTTATTTCCTTGTGCTTTGTTACATCTGTGTTCCTGTCACATTTTTCTTTTTTTTTTTTTTTTACTTCTAACCCCTTATCTGATTTCTAGCCCTGATCCTACATTTCATTTACTGAAATTATGTTAAATGTTACCAGATTTTTTTTAGGTATTTGCAACATAATATGGTTTAAATAGAGACTTCTTTCGAAAAAGTTAAAAATTTAAATTTAGAAATATTGTCTCTATATATTAAGTGACAGACAAGCAAGGATTAAGTCTGACATTAAAACCCATTTAATATTCTAAAACACAACCCTGGCTTGCTTGTTCTTAGAAAATGCTCTCTGTAAAGAACTGTAATTGCAGTTTAACAGCCTTTGTGATATTTGACTGACAGGGCACAGATAAAGCTCGCTCCCAGCTGCTCATAGTGGACCGTGGATATGATCCCATCTCTCCAATCCTGCATGAGCTGACCTTTCAGGCTATGGCTTACGATCTACTGGACATCGAGCAAGACATTTACAAGTATGTGATTGTCTGCCAGTTCCCATTATAATCAAACAGAAGGGTCCATGTTTATGACACTTTAATCTGACCAGTGATGTATGAAATCATAACCATTAGTCTATGAACTGTGGCATATTGCTGGCAGGTATCAGACGGCAGGGATCGGCGAGGCTCGAGAGAAGGAAGTGCTGCTGGACGAGGATGATGAGTTGTGGGTTCAGCTGCGGCACATGCACATAGCAGACGTCACTAAGTAAGAGCAGATCAACCATTACATTTTCTGCCTGTCTGCTGGGCTTTTTTGCTCACACCTTCTGTTCTGTTTCAGGAAGGTGACGGAGCTGCTGCGCACCTTCTGTGAGAGCAAGAGGATGACCACAGACAAGGTACATACACAATCTTTGTCCACTAGTGATGACGTCACACTGCATTTGATCAAACGTGTCAGCGTTATCTAGAAGTTCAGATGTTGCATTGAAAATTAAAACTAAGCTTCTTATGATGGTTTAAAAAATGGCAACACTTCACACATTAAGGTTCCAACACATTATTAGCTGATTGATAACGTAGTCAAGCCAAAGGCTAATCATATCAATTACCGTTATGTGTCTCGACGTCGTAGAGAGCGATACATAAAACTCATTACCATTCTGATACATCGACTGTATAATTCACTCTTCTTCTTCTGAATCAGTTTCTGGTTCAAACGGATATGGCTACACCAGTATTCCCACTTGTGCAGCATTTACTACAGTAAAGTTGACCAAGTGGATCCAGTAGTCTGAGCTGGTGTGATTGAGTGGTGACTGGACTAATTTGCATATTCATGGGTCTGCGCATACAAAATTAAGAAAGGGTGTAGAGTTACATTCAAGCTATTTTAAGGCAGGAAGAAATTATTTTCACAGGAAAAAAACATTTAAATATGCCATTTCAATTATCAAAGATGAGTTTTAATGGATAAAATTATTGACTGCAGGGGACTTTAAGCAGGCGCGTGTTTAGGTTATTAGGGGCCCTTAACAAATCTCCGGGAGGGGGCCCCAGTTGGGGTTGGGGGGGGTCTAGTATGCATCTGATCTAGACTACATGTGATTGAGAGCATTCTGAAAGACTGCTTATGTGTGTGTTATCAACATGTCAATTTATTATAAGCACAAGACTTTAACAGCCAATGACATTTACAGCTGGAGAGACACGACTGATTTTCTACTGTTTAGCGTCAATCACCAGCTAACTCAGCCAGATCTACATTTAGCCTTAGATGTTATATGAATATGGTCCCTGGAGCATAGGTTTTATCAGCTGGCAATTTTCAGTGCACATTTAAGAGTGCAAGTTGCAACTATTATTAACAATGGAAAGATGAGGCTTATCAGTATGTCACAATATCATCCTGTTCGGACTGTTTTCTGTTTTGCACAATTTCCTGCCAATCTGTCATCATAGTTATGCATTTCGATTCACAAGCTTGCAACTCGATTCAATATCAATTATTTTGGATACACTGTACATGGCAAATTTTCTCAAGAAAAAAAAATCTCTCAACTAATGCTGTAAAATATACATGGGAATCAGTTGGTACTACATTAATATTGAAGGTTAAAATGAACTGATTTGTATACAAACTTAAATTACACTTAAGGACATTTTTATAATAATAAAGTTATAATAGGCCTACCAACTTTAAAATTATTTCTACTTCAATTCGTTTTTTGAAATATAAACATTTAAATGGTGGCTGTCAACTTGACGGATTTATTCAAACATGCATTATATAGGCTATTAAAGAACATTAAATTTATAATTAATATGCAATATGGTGCATATATTTAGCTAAATGCTCCTCTCTAGAGTTAATGTTTCTAGCTGACTAACGAGTTTATGGTCACTGAATATGTTTGTTCTGAGGTAGCCTAAATGTGACGTTACGTGACATTGTTTACAAGCTTTTTTTATTACCGTCTTTCCACGGTTGAAACACTGATTGAGCATTTACATGAGACATGATACAGATTTTGGTAAGTTGTACTGTATCTTTTAACATACCTTCAGATGTTCATTCATGTTTATTTCGCTCTGTAACTGGTATTGATGCGGAGGAGAGAATCAGTTCACGTGCGCTTCACGCCCCTCTATTCTTGAACTGAGGTTACAGCGATCTGTCACGCCACATTAAAGAGCGCCAAATCCGTATCCTCGCGCTTTTTTAAGTGGGTATACAAAAATCCTTGGCAGTTCCCAGTGGGTATAAGGCATATACCTGCGTATCACGTAGACTCACAATTGTGTGCTTTGCATGGTGGGTAAACATGCTATTTACTTTAAGATTTGAAGTACACTACAAGTGCACATTCAAAACAACTAATCACTTTTTTTTCACATGGGTGGTTAACAATCAACATTTTCTAAATAGAAACATTTTTTGAAATCTTGATGAAAAAGAACAATTAAATTGACTTTTTACAAACATGCTCTTTTGTACCCAGTTCATACTAATGTGTCATTGACATATCTCCCCTCAGGCCAACATCAAAGATCTGTCTCAGATGCTGAAGAAGATGCCACAGTACCAGAAAGAACTAAGCCTGGTACGACTTCTCTCATAACACAGCTTCCTTTTTTCCTTGATGCTTGTATATCACGATTACTTTAACTTCTTGTTGTTGTTTGTGATGTCGACAGTACTCCACTCATCTGAACCTCGCTGATGCCTGCATGAAGAAGTTCAAAAACACATTAGACAAGCTCTGTGCGGTGGAGCAGGTCAGTGCTGTCTGCTTTTGACCTCAGACCAGATTCCATCACTGTATTAAGCAGTATTATTTCATTTTAGGAGTTTAATATCTAATGTTAGTGATATGTTTTGTGTAGTATCTTTCGTGAGGCTACATTCAGCCATATGTTCTGATGATGGACATCTTGAAAGCACAATTTACACTGTTTATGGGTTGTTTTCAGAGGGTCTCTTACTATCTTTCCTTACTATTTCTAAGCTTCTTATTGTCAATTTATGCAACAGCTTGTGCGCTGAACTTTGACCTGTTGCAGTAAAATAATGTACAGGAAGCTATTGCATAATCTTTGAAAGTACAGACAACATCGCAGGACATTGTACAGCCATCTCCCTATTTTATGTATAGCAGATGGACGATTTTTACTAAGTGCATGATTCTGTGTGTGGAGGTATTATAACCAGCTGGTTAATGACTGGACATGACTGCAGCTCATGCGGTTCTTTATGTGCCGTGTTTATAACACTTGGTTATCTGCTGATGGATAATCTCAACTACTTCCTATTTTGATGCACTCACATGTTTACAACTTATTTTATGTAATTGTTATGTAAATATCTACCTCAACATCTGGCTGTGAAGCTCTGCATATATTAACTAAATTTTGTAAAAAAAAAAAAAAAGAAAAGAAAAAAAAAAAGAAAAGAAAAAAAAAATGAATTAATGCACCAAATTTACAAACAAAAAAATCACACCGTTTGGATAAGTTTTACCGCGGCAGTAAAATATTACATGCGTTTCTGTCAACATATTATTCAGCTGAATCATTACTGAAAAACATATATTTAGTTTCTCTCATTCATTTGAATGTTTTTATGATTCAAAGATGTTTAAATGAGTTTAACAAACAAATGGGGCCATAAAAATTAAAATAGACATTTTTCAAATCCAATATTTTTCAGGATTTGTGTCTCTCATTGATCAGTCTTCATCCCTTTAAATGCTGCTTCCAGTATTTTTTTAGAAGTAATGACATACGCTGTAAATACTACTGTTCAAACGTTTGGGATCGTAAGATTTTTTTTGAAGAAAAAACTGATACTTTTATTCAGCAAGGATGCATTACATTAAAGGGTTAGTTCACCCAAAAATGAAAATTCTGTCATTAATTACTCACCCTCATGCCGTTCCACACCCGTAAGACCTTCGTTCATTTTCAGAATACAAATTAAGATATTTTTGATGAAATCTGATGGCTCAGTGAGGCCTCCTTTGAGAGCAAGATAATTAAGTTCACACTTGTAGTTTGGTTAGTTTGGTCCGGACCAAAAAAAAAAACAAAAACAAAAAAAAAACATTTAGTCCTGGTCCGATTAGCGTTCAGATTGGCAATTTTATTACCGAACCAAAAGATACCGAACCTAAAGGCATAGGGATACGTTCACTACCTGATTGGTCGGATTTTATGACGTATTGCCAATTCTGAGACGGAACTTATCGTTAACATCCAAAACAACGCTGTGTACTGAGGTAAATGTGCTTGTTGTGTGTGCGTAGTCTGCATATGATGGTATTTTGGCCAGCTGGGAACTCGTGAAGAGCTTATAAAATGTGTAAAGCAGTCAAAACAACGGCGGGAATCCATCCGTCACACACAAAACGGTCTGCTGCATGAAGACGCGCGTCTGACGCCTGTGTTGGGCAAACTTGCGAGTATGATGAAAAAAAAACGATATGCGTGAGCATTCTGTCCTTTTTAGGGTCTCATCTTCCTGTTTTTGGTTCGTTTACATTTCTTTGGTCCGTATTGCGTTCATATACCATTAGAACCGCACCAGAGTTTGTTTTCGAAGCAGACCGACGCCCATCTTTTCAGCGGTCTCGGCCCGCTTATTTGGTGCGCACCAGGGTTCGGATGGCAGCGTTCACACATGTTCAAATGAACTGCACTAACAGAGCAATCACACCAGGGTTCGTTTTAATCAAACCAAACATGACAAGTGTGAACACACCCTAACACTTTTGGGTGCCCAGACAGCTACTAAAAACATATTTAAAACAGTTCATGTGACTACAGTGGTTCAACCTTAATGTTATGAAGCGACGAGAATACTTTTTGTGCGCCAAAAAAAAACAAAATAACGAATTTATTCAACAATATCTAATTAATCTAAAGAAAAGTGACAGTAAAGACATTTATGTTATAAAATATTTCAAATAAATGCTGTTCTTTTGAACTTTCTATTCGTCCACAATAATATAAAGCAGCACAACTGTTTTCAACACTGATAATAATCAGAAATGCTTCTTGTGTAATTGTTTAAACAGTCATTAAATGAAATGCCGTACTGTTCTCAGAAGTGGTTTTGTTATTTCCTCCACAGGACTTGGCCATGGGTTCAGATGCTGAGGGCGAACCGCTCAAAGATGCCATGAAGAATATCGTTCCTGTTCTGCTCAACACCGAGATCGAACCCTACGACAAAATCCGTATCATACTGCTTTACATTTTCCATAAGAAGAAGGGTATGAAACACTCGCATTTGCGTATAACTTTATTGAAGGCTGACAGCTCTGAATGAATTAAGCAGAAGTAACTCTTCCTTACCCACAGGCATTGGTGAAGAGAATCTCACAAAACTCATCCAGCATGCAAACGTGCAAAAAGACAGTAACATCATCACCAACCTGCAGCACCTGGGCTGCCCCATCATCGCTGGGGTAAGATGAGACGCTCTAATGTCTGAAGACAAGCCCATGTGCAATATGCAGACTTTTTTTTCTCCTTTTTTAATGAATTTTCCTTAGTTATATTATAAAATTGTTTTAAACAGAGTCAGAGCTGAAGAACAGTATGATAACATTGTTCTCTGTCATGTCTTTTAGGGCACTAATTCTGGTAAGGTTCTGCCTGACAGGAAAGAACGCACAGAATCCACATATCAGCTCTCCCGGTGGACGCCCATCCTGAAAGATGTGATGGAGGTCGGAAAACACTGTCCGTATGAATTTTATAATCATATATAAGAATGTAATGATTCTTATTTAAATTCCTCTTGCTCTGCAGAACATCATTGATGACAAGTGTGACAGGAAGCAGTGGCCGTTCCTGTCTGATCCGGCCCCCATCACCACCACCACATCAACTACAGTCAGGTACCAGCACTTCTCACAGACACACGAGACATTAGTGATCGAATAGATTAGTTACACTTAATAATTCATCTTAATTAGTCAAAAAGGTTGAGATCCACTGTTCTAGACTGTACAATCATCTGACCAAATCAAAAACAGGATTTAATGGCTTTTGTTATTTACATTTGGGTAACACTTTTAGTGTTCTTGTTACACACGTTATTACAGTAATAGCTATAAATTATGCATAATTACATGCAACTTACCCTAAACCAAACCTTAATCTAACCCTAATCCTATAATAAGTACATGTAGTTAATTAATATTACTCAGTACTTAAATGTATAATTACATTGAAACAAGGACACTTTAAAATAAAGTGTAAACTACTAGGAGAAATGTAATTCAGTGCTTGTTACAATTGGTATTATCACTTTAAATTAATGTAATGATTTTAGCATTGCAGAGTTTAAGTATAATTCAGTAAGGAGTCATTCGGAGGAAATGGTTGCATTTCTTGCATTTGTAAGACAAAGCATGGTATTTTAATTTACACAAAAACAATATTTAGGTATAATTGTGCATTTTGAAATGTTTTAACTAATCTAGGTCTGTCACTAACGATTATTTTGGTAATCAAGTAATCGGATGATATTTTTTGTGGTAATAAAAATAGACCTAAGTGAACAATAGCCTTTAAAATGATTTAAAACACATATATAATAACAATGCGGCAATAATACTTGGTTGAAATAAAGTATCAAAAGCAAGTAATGTATTGAACAACACTGTTAAAATACATAGGGCCAGATTTACTAAACGGGGCAAATTAGCGTAAGAGCGCAATTCCACAAATGCGCCAATGGGAGTGGCAAGTTTTGCACATGATCTACTGTTGATGCGCAAATTAAAGAGCACAGACATAGTTAAATCATTTACATAATGACCAACGCAATCTTTGGATCGCAAATAAGCAGAGCTGATGCTCCTCAGGTGCGGGTCGACACAGGTGCAACTTGTTACATGTAATCTGCCAAAAACGTACACATATATAATATTGTTTGGTAAGCCATGTTATATATATATATATATTATATAGGCCAACATGGCTCGGCAAATGATATGTTCGCATAACGTCTTCCTCAGGCATTCCAAAGAAATTAATAAGAGTGGAAAATATTTCCTTCCTTCTACCACGTGCTCTCTGTTCTCTTCGGTGTCTCCTCCTAGCAGCAACAATTGCAGCCATGTCGCAAAATGGGTTAAGGCATGCTGTTTTTGGGCGTTAAATTGTGGAGCAAATACCAGTAAATTGACGAGCGCAAACATTAGTAAATCGCGTTGCGTGATTCATTTAAATACTCTCCTCCTATAAATTTTACGTCTGAAAGGGGAACTCCTACAAATGCATATGCAATAAGGTCAGTCGCAAAAACAACTCAGTTCACGCCTTTGCAGTGCTAATTTTGCACTGCGTGTCTTTAGTAAATCCCGACAGTAGTTTTTTAACGCCAAAAGAGGGTTTGCGTTGTTAGCAAGTCTGGCCATTAATGTCATATACTATAAACAATAATCAACTTCTGTACATTATGTATTATAACAAATGCCTGCAGAGGGCGCCAATAGCCTGGTGATTGTTGTTGTTACACTTTACAGCAGATCAAATCCTTGTTTAACACTGGCCAAACAATATTTAATTCAAATGTCTGCTTAATCTTTAATATTTGGCCGCCACTTTACGGTAGAAATGCTACAGACACTGTAATTTCTTGAACAAGAACAGGAGGACATCAAAACATGCAAACTCAGAGTGAGGGTTTAAACTTCTATTACTGCAGCCTTTGGGATTTCACAATAACACTATTAAATGGTTTTTAATATATCGTGCAGCCTTAGAAAATGATCTAATAGTGCTGTCCATTGATTCCTGTCTGTGGGATGAGCCACTTCCGGCGTTTTGCCGGTTAAACGTCATGTTGTCATGTTTTAAGATCGCGAGATCTCATCACAGCCCTATGAATGACACACACTAGTTGTCCTGTGGTCTGACATTACTCTTGAATCCTATTACAGCAGTGCACGGTTTGGACACTGGCACAAGAACAAGTCTGCCACAGAGTACCGCAGCGGCCCTCGCCTCATCATCTTTGTGATTGGCGGCGTGACCCATTCTGAGATGCGCTGTGCTTATGAAGTGACCCGGGCCACCGAGGGCAAGTGGGAAGTTCTGATCGGTGAGAGGAGATGACTTCTGCTATGATTAGGGTCTTCAACCCTCCTCCTGGAGACCCACTGTCCTGCAAAGTTTATATCCAACCTGAATTTCATACCAATGTGATTGTCACGTGATCTGGAAGAGCCTGATTGGCTGGTTCAGGTGTGTTTGGTTAGGGTTGGAGCTGAACTCTCCGGGACAGTGGGACCCCAGGAGCAAGGCTGAAGACATCATTCATTGTCTTCAGTGTTGTTAAAAATGTCAAATATGGTTTTCTTCTGCAGGATCGTCTCATATTCTCACTCCAACCAGCTTTCTGAATGACCTGAAGGATTTGGACAAGCCTGCATCCGTTTAGCAGTACATCTCTGAAGAGATTCATCCCACTGAACTCATGTGAAACCTGAAACTCTGAAGTTATGATTCTCTCAAATGACCAGTGAAAAGACCTTGAGATCTAGCTTACTGATTATTTGCTTTTAAAGTAGTAATTTTAATTACCCAAGTTAAACTGGTGGTATATGTATGTATATATATTCATGCTGTTGATGACTGATGCTTAATTTAAAAGAAAAATGATATATATATATATATGAGACTATGTGGATTAAATCTTGCCTTACACCATTTGAATATCAGTCCTGTCAAGTTCTGATGTGATTTGAAGACTTCTTTGGACTGGATTCTGAGACATGCTGTACCAACTGCCTTTGCTTATTATGGAGGTTTTGTCTTTCTGCTACTGTAAAGCTGCACAATGTGGAAATTTTGCAAGACAAGTCAGCTTATAGTACAGTTGCCTATTTCTGATTTCCAGTCAGGTTTTGTTATATTTTCTGCCCCCATGTTGGTGAAGGCATGAAATGTTTCATCTCAGTATAGATGTCTTTTTGTTTTTCATGCTCTGAACTTGTGCACTTTTTTCTTTTACTGTTATGTTATCACATATAGGTGGATGTGGTTCACTGGCTCTTTTGTCTGTTGTCTATTTGTTAACAATTCTAAATAAATTTTCCTTATACCTCATTCCAGAAAGAGGTGCTTGAGAAGTGTTAGTGGTAACGCATTACAAGTAACGTAAGTTACACAATTAGATTACTTTTTTTTTAAGTAACAAGTGACAAATTTTAACTTTACAACACAATATCTGAGTTACTTTTTCAAATAAGTAATGCAAGTTACTTTGTTTTCCCATTTATTGACTAACAGCTCTCCTGACCCCATGTTGAGAGAAATTGGGAGTAAGTACAGAGGTGTTGTGTGTAAACATGATGGTTATTGTAGTTCTAGACTAAATGTGAACATGATTTACTCATCTCATTTGCTCAGTATTCCTCAAAATGAATAAAAACTGAAATTCAAACTCAGAATATTATGCAAACCAGTAATAGTTAAGTATGTGAAATAACACAAATATACTTTATGTATTTAATTTCACTTTATTAACCAATGTCTTTGTTGCTGACATTTGATGATCCAATTCAACCATACTAATAAGCTAAAATGACTTTAGATAAACATCACATTTGTGTTTCATATTTTTGTTTTTATTGGTGAAGTAAGTGTAAAGGCCCGTTCACACCAAGAACGATAACTATATTTGCGTCCACACCAACGAACGGTAACGGTCTGTTTATTCTAAGCTCACGCGCTGCGGTTTCAAAGTGTGTTCAACGCGTTTTTGCTGTTCTTGTTGTATTTACACGGCTTTAACCAGCAGATGTCCTCAGCATGCTATGTTTCGAGTGAATAGCTAGCGCAATCGATCTAATCGCAGTGAATATAGTGGAATAAAAACTCTTTCACTGCAACTTCAAAGGAAGCAAGACAACATGTTGTTGAAACTAGTGCTGGATCCCTGAGGTAATTTTATGTTACACTGTTTGCTAGCCTGGCATAACAATCTCGTATTAATACTTCTCACCACTTATTCCAAGGGTATGACCGATTGGTTTCATATATCCATTTTCTTTAAAGTATCCTTGAAAAGGGGGGTTGACTTGTCAAACAGTGGTGGCTTTTTCTGGACCTCGGCGATTAACTTCTCCGCAATGTCGTCTGCCATTTTAAATGCGCGAGCCCTTAAATTAGAACGGATTCTGATTGGCTGTCAGTGTTTTATCGGTGAACAGCAGGGGGAAAAAAGTGATTTTAAAGTGATCCCAACGATATAATTTCTCTATATCGTTATCGTTATATAGCTGTGTGGACACTGCTATTCTATTATATTTAGAACGATTTTTATATTTAGAACGATTTTTATATCTTTGTAGTTATCTTTATAGTTATCGTTTTTGGAGTCTTTAGTTTTATCAGATAAAAGATAGATACGCTGTACCGAGTCTTTCCGAAAAAAGCCGAGCTCCTGGAGGCGCGCCGTGGGCTGAGCTAAAGAGTCACGAGCGCGCGCAGCTTTTGCGTAGAGATCTTTATAAATAAAAAAGGGAACAAAAACGTTCGTGTTGTTTACATTATATGCACTTGCGCGCGGATTGCCAACAAAACACAGACATCTGATGCAGCTTTACTCAACGCCCGTGATCTGCAAATCCAGTGCCGAACTGAAACTTGTTTACAAAGCGTTCACCACCGAAATCCTGGGAACAAACATACGTGCACAACTCCGTTGCTGCCCTGGAAAAACAAACTTCATCCTCTGTTCCCTTAACGCTGGGTTCTTTGGGAAGCTGAAAAAGGTCATCTTTCCCTCACAACCAAAAACACACTCCTTTGGGGACAGGAGCTGCGTCATTTCGGAGGCTGCGTCCTCCGGAGGTCGCATTTGAAGGCTGAATACTTCATCAAGGATGTCATATTTAAGAAAAGTAACCGTAATAAAATTGACTGATATTCATTGTGAGGTGTAAAATACTATAATTTCTTTCTTACTTTGCAATCTAAATTTTTCTTAAATGAGACCGCCTCGATGATGTATGCGGCCTTCCAAAGGTGCAGCCCCTGAATTGGGACACAGCCATTGTTGAAAAATCTCTCGATTTCCTTAACCCGAACGAAGCGCGTTGATGGGCGTGCTCTTGCTCTGGGTGATGTGTGTGCCCGCTTATCAGGGAGAAGTGCCTATACAAGGAATTCCGCCCTTTATTACGTGATAAAGGCCATACTCTAAAAAAACATCTGCGAGACATGTCCACAACCGGAATTATATTTGGCACAGAAATACTCCGTCATATGTCCACCTCGTGTTTTGAAACTTTGGCCATGTTTAGCATGAGAATGCAACTCTTTAACAGTGTAAATAAGTCAGAATGCATGAAATAGCATTACCCCCCCTTTAAGAGTAAGAGCTGAAGAGCTGGTTTGTGAGAGCTGCGTCCTCTAATGTATAGGCCTGAATTTGCATCTTCTTCAGAATGAGGCTTTTTCATTTCACTATTTTAAAGGGCCTTTACATTTGCCAAAAATAGATATTTACATTTTCCTTTTTAATTAAAAAACAAACAAGCAAAGCATGGGCCAAATGATGAAAAAGTAAGGCAAAAGTAATGTAACACATTACTTTACATAAAAAGTATGCAAATAGTACCGCAATTAGTTACATTTTAAGGAGTAACGCAATATTGTAACACATTACTTTTAAAAGTAACTTTCCCCAACACTGTGCTTGAGTATAACAAGTTTTATTTTGCTGTCTGTTTTTTCATGGATTTTTATGAAGAAATTAATACTTTTATTCAGCAAGGATGCATTAAATAAAGTTCAAAAGTCAAAGTACAGACATTCTGTTTTTTAAACTTTCTATTCATCAAAGAATCCTGCAAAAGTGTATCATAGTTACCACAAAAATACTAAGCAGCACAACTGTTTTCAACATTGATAGTAAAAAAAAATGTTTCTTCATATTAGAATGGTTTCTGAAGGATCATGTGACACTGAAGACTAGCGTAATGATGCTGAAAATTCAGCTTTGATCACAGGAATAAATTACATTTTAATATATATTTCAATAGAAAACAGTTATTTTAAATTGTAATAATATTTCACAATAGTCCCGACTCCTGTTTTACTTTATTTTAGATCAATTAAAATCAGTCATGGTTAGCATAAGAGACTTCTTTCAAAAACAAAATCTTATCAACCACATTTGAATGGTTTGACCATGTTGCTTGCAACTTTACCCATTCTGGCTTTTTTATTACTTTTATTTTATGTTTTTTAAAGTCAATTTGTTTATTTAATCTTTACTACTAGAAAGTAAAATCACACAAATAAGAATTTTAAACTGAATTTAGACGTGTCCCAATGTTTGATAACATGGTTGGAAAAAAAAATGCAAACAGCTAATACTGTAGTTCGACTTTCTCAGGCTGACCATAAGTATTTTCATTGAAAGTTAAGTACTTCATTTCACTGACCATTTGTTAAATAATAATTCATTTTTTTAAGAGTTTCACATCCTATTTTGTATCGCTGCAATTGTAGCTTATCTCTAGTTGAGATTGGTTGAATTTCCTCTATAGAGATCCACTCTCCCTGGATGTCCATCCATGTGTTTGTCTTTGACCCAGAAGAGAATCATCCTATGTTTGTTTAAGCCTGTTGTCTGCATGTTTTCAGAAATCCATTAATCGGTTCCATAGTTATCAACCTAAACACAGGCTGATGGTGTCAGGAGGTCTCTGTTGAGAGATACTGATGTCACCGCTCAAATAATTGTCATCTCTCATGATAAAAGATCATCGCTGCATGATAGAGAGGATTAACTGTTTTTATCTGGGATTAAAGACTGCCCCCGTCTAGGTTTCCTAATGGGTGCGGGTTTATATTTCAAAGCTTAAGACCTTCTAAAAGCACTCCATCCATCCATCCTCGGAGAGCTTCACTTCAGTCTGGAGAGAGAAGCTGACTCGCAAGTTTATACACAAGTACTAGATCGCACTATGTTTGAAATTTTAATACTTGTTTTAAGGAAGTATACATTGATATTTCTATCTTAATAAGAAGAATATCCAGATGAAGATTTTAGGAGATGACATCTGTGGCGGACAACATGGAGGTATTTCATATATATATATATAGATATATTTTACATTTCTAAACTTTTCACCCTAAACTTTTCTGCTAGTTTATTATTACTTCACTGATATGAATCATTACTAACAATATTATTGTAAAGTGTTACCAATGTATGTTTATTACAACCTGTTAAGAATGTTAAAATTGATTCAAATGTTTTGTCTTCACAGGAAATTTCAGTTGAACAGGATCAGCTGTTTTCCCTCGTTAGTAACGCTCAGCGTGGAAGAATCGATGAACAGCGCTGCGCATTGCGTCCAACAACACCTAAACAAGTTCATGCCAACAGCACAGGTCAGACGTCTTTGTAATTTTGGTAATGGTAATTAAAAAACAAAAAGTAATTAAGTAAGACATCACCATATTTACACGGTTGATTAATCACAGTACATTAAGACAAATGCTTTGTAGCCTATTTCAAGTTTTTTTAAATGTTTAAATATGCAAATGAGGCATTTTTGAATAAATATTAACTAATTCACATACATTTCCAGATCAGAAATATGAACATTGGATTCAGCCAGATTCAAATTTCTTGTTTGGTTTTGTTGACACATTAGAGTCAATGGTTTTTACAGAGGGGATTTTGATATCTCTTTTTTATGGAGCTTCTTACAGAGCCCTTAAACGGACATGGTGGAAGAAAAATTATGGGATGAGAGAAAAAAATATATTTTAATTTTTTTGCTTTCTCTTGCAAAAGTTTTTCGCTCCAGCAAGAAACTTGTTCGCAAAAGTTTTTCGTTCCACGAGAAACTTTGTGTCCTTTGCAAGCAAATGCAAAGTTTCTAGGGGGAATGCAAACATTTTATGAGCGAATGCAAAGATATGAGATAAAAATATGAGATGGTATGTATCTCAATGCTTTTGCGTTCACTCAAGAAACTTTCTATTCGCTCGCAAAACTTTCGTGTTCTTTGCAAGTGAATGCAAAGTTTCTCTGGGGAACAAATATTTTGCTTGTGAACGCCAAATTTCTTGGGGGAACGCATAACATTCACAAGAGAAGTGAACCATAGTGAACCACTGCCAGAGTGAAATTGTTCGATTTGTGCAAAAGTTTGTGAATGAACGCAAATATCTTTGCAAAGGGAGCGCAAAAGTTTTGCGGGCATAAGCAAAAGCTTTGAAAAATATTCAAAGTTTGGTGTAGGTCTACACTGTAAAAAATTATTTCCATGATTTATTATCACAACATTTTTTCTTTTTTCAAATCAACTTAGATAATTAATGTGGTACAGATAACATAATGTTTTGCATTTCTGTTGATTAAACCAATCACCTTCATTGTATTAACTCAAATTTTTAATTTCAATGAACTCAAAATTTTAAGGCAACCAGGCAACTTACTTTTTTAAGTTAAACTTACAATTCTTTTTTACATTATATGTAATATTTGATGTACTGTAAGTGCTGCTGAAGTGCAGATTTCTGGTTTCAGGAGAAAAAAACTCATTTTGAGAAAACAGCCTTTAAAGATTTGTACAGTAATTGAAATGTACAGATGCAAATAGATAAAGTGTAACAAAAATGAACACTTAAATGTGTATTTTTGGATGTTTTCTTTTCACTAGTCTGAATGAAATCATGTTATGGAAGCAAAAATAGCCAAAAATTAAAAAAAAATGCGTGAAAAAACACAGGTTTTGTCTGTAGTGGTCTTGCCTTAAAAGTAACATTTACATGTTCGTGTCTCTTTGGACGGCACTGCAGCAGAAGCCGATGAGTTTTTCCAGTTCCTGCTCAAGAGTCAGAGCCAACGATTAGATGACCAACGAGTGACGCTTAGTTCATTGCCAGGGATGGAGGCATTCACCATCAGAGAGCCGAAAGATGGAAATGTACTGAAGACAAACTTTGATCAGTTTTGCAGCATGGTCAGCAGAGCTCATGTGAGTTTTCCAGTGAACTTTGGAGGACATCTAAATATTGGATATTGATATTGATACTGATATTGGAGCATGTTTTACAAGAAAATACTTTTTTTTTAAAATAATTCACTTTGTTACTTGTCATTTCTTTGTAATCATTTGTGAAATTTACTAGCAATTTCTGAATGAAAATTGAGTAGCATTTTATTTTAAAAATAAACTTTTAGCCCTGTTCTGCATGCATACTACTTATTATAGTAAATATAATAACTGGGTTATACAGTATCTAGGTAGTAACCCTGAACCTACCCCTAAACCTCACCTTAACCCATGTAGTTACCTTATATTAACCAGTATTTTTAAGTACATATAAGCACACATACTGTAAAATTAAATGCAACTGAATATTGTTTCCTAGCATTTTTCAAGTAAATCAATTTAATTTATTTTTCAGTGTATATACAGGAAAAAAAAAAAAATTGAAAAGAAAGTATTTTCTCTTTTCCTGCAATGTAGAGTGTCAAGAAACACATCCCTCCAAAAAACACCCTGACCCCTGGGAACCCAGGCTCTGTGAGAAGAGCGAGCTTCAGTCCTCAACCTCCTGCTGATTCAGACACTTATAACACACTTACAACCAGATCAGCCTCATACAACCCCATATCAGACAAGGACAGAATGGACTATGAAAGTTTTCAAGTGAGTATGAATGCTATATTCACAGTATATATTTCTCAAAACTTCCAACTAATAAAGTACAAAAGTCTGTTATTCTTGTTCTTAATCCGTCAGCGTGAGCAGGACCAGCTGTTGTATCTAGTTAGTCAAGCACAAAGTGGACGTATAGATGAACAGCGCTGCTCAATTAACCCCTTATCGCCTTCACCCAGACATATGGATAACAGCCAGTCAGGTTAGTCTGTAATAATAAAGCTGTTATAATTCAACAAATGCATTAAAAAGCAAAACAATTAGTTAAGTTTCTTTACTAGTGCATGTTTTTATACACCTTCTGAACAGATCAAGATGTCGAGAATTTCTTTAAACTCATTTCTAACACCCAAAATCGACGGTTAGATGACCAGCGGGCGACGCTAAACCTGTTGCCAGGAAAACAAGCACTTCCTGGTATGACCACTCAGGATTCAGATCAGCTCTTCAACATGGTCTCCAGAATACAGGTGTGTAATGCTTCGAGATGTGGCCTTCATCATATCAAAGGGTTATACACTACTGTTCCACAGTCTGAAAGAAATCAATACTTTTGTTCAGCAAGGATGCATCAAATTGATCAAAAGTGTCATTACAAGAGATCTGTGTTAAAATAAATGCTGTTCTCCTGAACTTTTATCACAGAAAAGCAGCAGCACAACTGTTTTCAACATCAATAATAATGATAAATGCTTCTTGAGCATCAAATCATCATATCAGAATGATTTCTGAAGGATCATGTGACACTGAAGACTGGAGTAATGATGCTGAAAATACAGCTTTTCCATCACAGGAATAAATTACATTTGAACATATATTCAAATAGAAAGCAGATATTTTAATTTGTAATAATATTTCACAATATTAGTATTTGTACTGTATTTTTTTATCAAATAAATGCAGCCTTGGTGAGCATAAGAGACTTTTTTACTAGAGCCCAAATATAGGCCAGCAAAAAAGGGCTTATTTTAAGATCTTAATCAACATTTACTAGCGCTCTCCTGTTTCCATAATTGGTACATGCACAGAAAGAGAAACCTGGACAGAATATCATTAATTTAAAAGCACTCTGTGATAACAATGTATTATATTTATATTATTTTCTCTTTGGCAGGGCTCTCGGATAGATGATCAGCGCTGCTCTGCTCCCAAAATCCAGCTGGGGTCTCCTGCCCCCCCAAAGAAGTCTCATTCTCAACCTGTATCGCCAACTAACCCTCCATCTCCCACTAACCCTCCATCTCCCAGGAGATCAGGATCGTTCAGTCCTTCCTCTGAGGTGAGCCTATATATATATTTAATAATACCACTGAAAGTAACAAAGATGCTACAGAGATTTTAAATATTTCAAATTTTATATATTTTATATATTTCAAATTGTATATATTTTGTTAAAGTTAGTAGTTAAAAAAGTTTACTTGCCTTGATTTGTCTTTGTAATGACCTGTAGCTCTCGGATTAGTTCACAAAATATTTAGGGTACATTTACACAACACTGATGTACTGAAAACAGAAAAGTTTTTCCTTTTGGTTTTTTAAATGTTCCGCGTACAGACGACAACGTTCCTCGTTCACACAATCCATGAAGCCAACTAAAAATGCTGTATTATTCATGCCAGGCCAGTAGTTGGCGATGTCACTTTGTAAAGAAACACTACGCTCCTATAGACTGAACACGTAACACACATTTGCATGATGTTACCATTTTCACAAATTCATGTTTTTGTTGTTTATATGGAGATGATAATGGTATCATTTTCAAAAACTTGCACTTTGAAACCTGTTTTTGAAAGTTTGCGTTTTCAGGCCCCCAAAATGCTGTTTAAATGAATGGCAAAAATACACAAAAAGTTTTTAGTTGACAACAGTGTCATGTAACCGGCCCCTTAGTGTGAACACTGCAAAAGTGTAGCTATCACAAACTGCTCAAAGACACAAAGGTTGAGGAAATGCAGTTTATTCAAGGTAAATCCACAATCATAATCCAATCCAGGCTAGGGTCGAAAACACAGGGAAGAAAATCCAGAAAATCAACAGAGTACAAAACACAGGCAAACAGGTAAATCCAGGGAAACAGGCAGGAGTTCAAAACCATGAACCCGAAAACCAGAAGAGTGCTCAGAATTGCTGAAGTATACAACACATACAAGACTTAGCAATGAACTAGCCTTATATAGGCAGAGGTAATGAGCTAATGAGACACATCACACATGAGTCCTGGCAGTGGATTTTGTGAGGGAATGACAATAGTCTGGAGCGCCCTCTGGTGGCTAGGCAGCTGGTGATTGTGACAGTAGCAAACCTTAGACGCTGTTTTCACGACACTGTTTTCACGACACTGTTTTCAACTAAAACCAGAATTTTTTTACGGAGTGTCTATTTACACTAAGTGCAAATAGCATCCTTTTTTGGCAAACACTATCCGCTTGTTAAGTTGTGACGTAAGGAACGCTGTTTCTGGGTCCAAGCCTGGACTCGTTTCACTTGAGAATGCCGTCTTGACGGCCGTTTATGAGCGCTATTTATTCATATTAAACATTTAACATTTTAAAAAGTTAAACATTTAAAATACTTACAGTCTACACAACCGTCTCCGTGCTCACAGCGTCACAGACATTAATATTTTAACATTTATAAAAGATGAATCACTGTCTGGCCATCTGGGATTTTGGTAAGGAGATAAAGATTATGGAGATAATTTTTTGGTAGTATTACACCACATTGTGTGTGTATATTAGCACCGTTTGTTGTTTTCTTGTGGTATGAGATACAGCGTTTGGACCCGGAAGCGCAACTACTGGCCATAATACAGCTTTTAGTCATTTTCGCAGATCGGTGTGAATGGGGATCGTTTTGACAATGTTGTCATCTGTACGTGAAAAACGCAAAGGAAAAACTTTTCCATTTTTAGTACATCGTTGTTGTATAATATTATATATATTTAACATAAAGATAAAAAGAATGCATAAAGAAATGTTCTGGGTTCAAAACAAGTCTGTGATATGCTGTCAGTTACCGCAGACTGTTTTTATATGGTAGCAAAATATTTCTGGTAAACGCAGAATACCCCTGAAAGTCATAAATTCACACTGATTCATATAGTGTTTTCTTTCTCTGAATCAGGTACAAAATTCTATTGATCAGGACCAGTTTTTTTCACTGGTACATCATGCACAGCAACGGCGAATGGATGACCAGCGGTGCTCATTTGAACCCTTTAAAAAGACTTCCCCTTCTCCAAATAACCCAAACGCTAATCCCACAGGTAACTGAAGTCTGCACTGATAATAATGATTATTAATGACCGAATCACTGTAATTCAGACTTTTCACACTGTACTGGCTTGTTGCATGCAGCAGAAGATCCTGAGCAGTTTTTCAAACTAGTGACAGACTTTCAAAGAGGACACCTGGATGATCAACGCGTGACACTTAACACATTGCCAGGCCTCCAGCCGAGAGAGAAGAATAAAGCAGCCCCTCAAATCATGCTGACCCCGGCATCACCTGCTCCACCAAAGAAAGTTTGTTCCAGTCCTTCCTCTCCCACTCTGACTGTCTATGAATCAGACATACCCGGCAGGCCTCCCCCCAGATCGGCCTCATTTTGCCCAGTGTCAGATAAGGAGGGATTACAGTATGATGACAGGTCTGCGCAGGTGAGGGATTTTTTTAGAATGTACCGCATCTATTTTTGCTTTTAATTCCTGAAAATTAAGCTGAAGAGGTTGATATTAATAGTCAGCACGTTTTCATTTTACAGATATCATTTCAGATTTCCATGTGCTTCCCTCCACATCAGGCAAGTACAATAAATGACCTCAAAACTTGTTTATCAGAATGAAAGAATATTTAGTGAAAAGTACGCATTAAAAGTGTGAAACAAATTAGTGCCTGCAAGTTACACAAACCCTATCTATTTTCCAAATGCATTTATTGATCTTATTGTGAACGATTCATTTATGTATGTTTGATTTGTAATTTTTTTTCACCTCATGTTTAATCAGAATGTCATAACTCGATTTTCTGGTAAAAACGACAGACTTCTCTCTGGCAGGGTTGCCAGGTCTGTGCAACAAAAGTAGACCAATGGCCAGTCAAAAATAGCCCAATTTGATTTTTCTCCATTGGGCGGCCAAATTCTCCACTGAATTTGTACGTCTAGGGGGTGTTTTTAGGAAGTTGGAGTGCCGAAATTGTACGTACGGGGGTGGAAATCAACCCGCGAAAAACATTACCCGCGGCAACAACTTAAAAGTAGCCCAATTCTATGGGAAAATGGTGGACTTGGCAGCACTGCTCTTTGGTGATGTATGCAGGACTTATCAAATTATTAAATCCACTTAAGCCCTGCCTCTGCAACACCCAAAATCCAATCAACAAGTGATATATGGAACCAAGTCCTGCCCTACATCTTTTTCACTCGGATGTATGTCACAATATGGAAGAAAAATCTGTTGCTAATTATGTTTCACCACAATTTAGGGCTGACAATGGCAAAAGCCTTGTCACTCTTTTTCTTCAGGCTGGATCAGTAAGAGTTTCTGATTCAATGACCTTAAACTGCTGGTGTATTTATATTTAAAAGGTCAGAAAGATAAGAATATGCCAGTCCATTTAAAACCTTAAAGACAAAAAGTAAAATTTAAAACTCTATTCTAAAACAGACTAGCAGCCAGTGCAAAGACAATAAGGTGGGGTGATATTTTCATATTTGCGAGTGCCAGTCAGAAGTCTAGCAGCTGCATTTTGAATAGTTTGTAAGGGATTTATATTGGGTTGGCTTATGCCTATATAAATTGAGTTGCAGTAGTCTAGACGAGATGAGATAAAGGCATGCATAATTCTCTCAAACTCAGCAAAAGTTTTCAAGGAGTCTTATAGCTGAAAGAAACTGGATTTATAGTGGATTAACCTGCTTATCAAATGTCAAAGCAGAATCAAAAACAACACCCACATTTTTAACAGATGGCTTAAAGTATGAGGCCAAGTTACTCAACACTTGATTTGTGCTGGCAGAAACAGCTAGAGGTCCGAACACAATTGTCTCAGTCTTACTCTCATTGAGATTTAAGACATTTAGAGACATCCATGCTTTATTATCTGACAAACAAGAGGTTAAAGTACTCAAAACATGGTTGTTATTTTGCTTAAAAGGCACATAGATTTGAGTGTCATCAGCATAACAATGAAACAATACTCTGTTTATTAAAAATTGAACCCAGTGGGAGCATATATAAAGAAAATGAAATGGGGCCAAGGATAGATCCTTGGGGAACCCCACAGGTCAAAACTAATTTGAAGGATGAACACCCATCCACACAGACTGAGTTAGTTTTAGTATTCAAAATAGGACTTATACCAGTTTAGGGCACAATCTTTAATACCCTATCAGTGTTCAAGGTGGGAAATAAGAATACTGTGGTCTACAGTGTTAAATGCCGCACTTAAAGGGTTAGTTCACCCCAAAATTAAAATTCTGTCATTAATTACTCAACCTCATGTCGTTCCACACCATAAGACTTTTGTTAATCTCAAAACACAAATTAAGATATTTTTGATGAAATCTGATGGCTCAGTGAGGTCTCCATTACCAGCAAGATAATTAACACTTTCAGTGCCCATAAAGCTACTAGAGACATATTTAAAACAGTTCATGTGACTACAGTGGTTCAACCTTAATGTTATGAAGTGACACCAAAAAAAAATCAAAATAATGACTTTATTAACACTGCTTCATGAAGCTTCGAAGCTTTACGAATCTTTTGTTTAGAATCAGTGGTTCAGAGCGTGTATCAAACTGCCAAAGTCACGTGATTTCAGTAAACGAGGCTTTGTTACGTCGTAAGTGTTTCGAAATTTCAATAGTTCACGTGACTTTGGCAGTTTGACACACGCTCCAAACCACTGATTCGAAACAAATGATTCGTAAAGCTTCGAAGCTTCATGAAGCAGTGTTTTGAAATCGCCTATTACTAGATATTGTTGAATAAAGTCACTATTTTGTTTTTTTGCCACACAAAAAGTATTCTCGTCGCTTCATAACATTAAGGTTGAACCACTGTAGTCACATGAACTGTTTTAAATATGTCTTTAGTAGCTTTCTGGGCATCTGAAAGTGTTGATTATCTTGCTGTCAATGGAGGCCTCACTGAGCCATCTGATTTTATCAAAAATATCTTAATTTGTGTTCCGAAGATGAACGAAGGTCTTACGGGTGTGGAATGACATGAAGGTGACCTAACCCTTTAAATCTAAAGAAAATGTACTACAGAGTTCCCCTAATCAACAGATAATAATATATCATACTTAAGATAAGATCCAAAAAGGACATAAAAAAGAAAATCATCTAAGTTTGGAATGACATGAGGGGGGATTTTCATTTCTGGACGAACTATCCTGTTCTTAATGATCTGGTTGCAACAATGTTCCTTAGTTAACAGTTCACTGGATGGGCATAAATAACGACAAATTTGGGTCTGTTTCTCAAACAAAGCCATCATATGGCTTCAGAAGACAATATAATATGGCGCAATAAAGTGCAAGAGATACGTATAGACCACTTTTAGGAGGCTTTTTTTTTTTTTTTTTTTTTTTGCTTTAAACTTGTTTTATGCTCCAAAAGAATGTGTGTGTGCACCTCATCTAATTTGTGAAGCATTAAAACAGCGAGACAAGTGCTGAGCCAGCCAGAGACAAGAAATCCCAGGTGAAAGTACAAGCTGGAGGGCGAAAGCCCAAGGCCCTCGGCCCCACATCACACCTACCCACAACTAATCAAAACCGCACATGGCAGGGACTAGTATGCCACAGCCAACCAGGGTCCAGAAGCAGCAAAAAAGAAAAAAAGAGAGAGAGAGAGAGAGAGAGAGAGATTTAAATATAATCTTATAAGTATTTTATTTATATTTGATATTAGTCGGTGTTGCTACCTCTTCCTGACCCCCCTGCCCCCAATCATGAATATTGATGGTGTACCAATGAGGATGGCTTCAGACAAAGAAGGTCAGTGGATTCATGACTGTTGGACGTTAAAGAGAGATGACCAAGAAGGGTGTAATTCTGATGTATTTTTTTGAGTGGAGGTAGACAAGTTTTCCATGAAGATGTACTCTATTAGTAAATTTTTCCAAGTTGTAATGTGTATGGTGTTCCTTGATTTCCAGTTCATGAGGATAGTTTTCTTGGCGATAGTTAGAGCCACTAGGAGTAATTGACTGTTTGTACTGTTTAAATTGATTATGGATATGTCACCTAATATACAGAGGGAGGGAGACAGCGGGATGTGACATCCCATAAGGTTGGATAGTGAGTCAGTAACGTTTTCCCAGAATTTTTTAACTGAGGTGCAATCCCAAATAGCGTGTAAATAGGTGTCTGGAGTGTTTTGTGTGCAATGTGAGCATGTTTCTGAAGAAAAACCCATTTTAAATAATTTCCATCCAGTTAGGTGAAATCTATGAAGTACTTTATACTGTATAAGTTGTAAGTTGGCGTTTTTTGTCATGAAGTAGATATTTTTACAGATTTGTGTCCAGAAAGCGGCATTGGGAGCAATGGATAAGTCTGATTCCCATTTTGCACTGGGTAGGCTTAATGTATTGTCTGATTTGGATATTATTTTATATATTTTGGAGAGTAGTTTTTTTGGGGAGGTTATATTAATTAGCTCTGAGATTGGAGGGGGAAGGTCTAGATTCATTGTCTGAGTGTCGATTTTTGATTGAATAGATGATTTGATTTGTAAATATTCCAAAAAACAATTACTCCCAATGCCGTATTTCTGGACCAAGTGGGAAAATGGTGCCAAGTTGTTATTAAGCAGGATGTGTTGAAGTTGTGTGATGCCCTTATCTACCCATGTGCGTAAGTTGAGTGGCTTCTTGTTAACTATAAAATCTGGGTTATTCCAGATCGGGGTGTATTTAGATGGTGCAAGAGGGGTGTTCGTGATTTGATGAAATTTCCACCAGGCTGTCAGAGCTGCAGCTATTGTTGGTGTTTTAAAACAGTGATGCTTTTTGATTGTCTGATTATAGAAAGGAGGCTTTTTTGCCACATTCATAGCTTAACTATCACTATTAATTGCTGTTGTATGGAAAAGACTTTTTATATAAAATAAAATAGCTATAAGCCACTGTCTTCATCATGGTTACATTATTTGCCAAAAGTGCTGTTCATTTCTTTAAGCAAAGCTTAGTGCACCTTCAGTGGTTACTTATTCATGACTGAACATTAATGTCTAATGCACAGGTTCTCATCTCTGGCTCTCAAGCTCTACTTTTTTGATAAGAGATTACTCTAAATTGTAATGTTGACATGCATTTTCTGTAAAGCTGCTTTGAAACGATATGTATTGTGAAAAGCACTATACAAATAAATGTGAATTGAATTTTCTGCAGAGTTGCGCTGCTTATAACTTTCTAGTAATTGTGAAAACACATTGATTAGCTTTTTCAGGTGTGTTTGATTGGGGTTGAGTTCAGAACCCCTGGTCTAATGTCTAATGTTTGTGTCTCCTTCAGACGCTTGGAGCAAATAATCAGCCATGTCCATTCCCTGAAGTCTTCCTCACAATCGGACAACCAGGGGAGACTATAGTCATTCCTCTCAGCCCTAGGCCTGGCAGACCACTCTCTCTCAATGTGAACCCACCCAGAAACCATCGCTCCAGGTCTAAGTCCCCTCACAAGTCTCCTGCCAGACAGGGACACTCGAGACCCTCGTCTCCACACCCAGGAGACGCAGCTAGTCCACTCAGCCCATACGAGGACTACTTCTCTTTCATCCAAAGAGTCCACACCGCTCAGCTGCAACAGAACAATAGACAGGACAGTGCAGAGCCCGGCAAGGAGGCTAGGAAGGGAAAGGAAAAGAGCAGTGGAAAGAAAGAGAAAAAAGAGGGAAACAAAGAAAAGAGAAAATAAGATGTATGTATGTATGTATTTTCATATAGGTTTCATATCACCTGGATGAATGGCAGTGCTACAAATAAGCTAAAAATGTTGGTTGAGTAAAATGATTGACTGGAATTTATTTTATTTGTGTGTCTGTATTAAGTGAAGGTGTAAATGTAGTATTTAGAAAAATCTGCTGTGATGGATGATCAAATATGTCTGTGCTGCTTCTGTTGTGTTTGACAATTTTTTTTTGTGAATTATAAATAAATCTAAATATATATTTGTGTGATGCTTTATACCTGTTTTTAAATTACTTACTGTTACTACCAGCGTTTGTGAAAAAGAAGTACACTTTAGCATACTTAAAGTATACATACTTGACAAGCATTTATGATAAACTAAAATATTTTTAATATTTCTATTGAAACTTGTCACATATTTAAATACAATTAAAAATATATTCTGTCATGATGAAGTTGAAATTTAGTACATTTAAATATATTAACTTTAAATGTAATATCAAATATCACTACAGTTAAAATTATAATCAAGTACTTTACATGTGCTTTAGTATGTTAGTCAACACATCAAAATAAGTGCACTTCTTTAAAGTGACAAAAAATATTAAAACAATGATTTAAAATGTCATGCACTTAAGTGGCCTTTTATTTCACTAATATTATATATCTACAAGTACAGTTTTTTCTATACTTTTATGATTTGAATTGCACTACAAGTGCACAGCACACTCCTTTTCACTTGTTAGGGTTACTACACTGATATCGACCAGTGGTATACTACAGCTGCTTCTCTACTGTAATAAAACATTTTTTTCGTTGTAAACTCCAAATATAGCGCAGTGCAGAATAATGACAAAGATGCTGAAGATCATTAGCGGACAGAATGTCAATTATTTACCCAGGATATTCAGAGAGTACTGAAACCTCTCATCGACTCCAACAAAAACGCCTAGAGAGGCTCCCCCTAGAGGAGAAGCTCTGACACAACCTGCTAAGCCACCGTACTGCTCTCGTCAGCCAATAGGAATCGACTTCACTCAGAAAAAGGGCGGGGCATTTGTATTCAACGATCTCAGCACGTTGGGAAAGTGTTTGTTTTGTCAAGAATTTCACTGAGTTTTTAACATTATTAGACGGATTTTGTCAAGCAAGGGAAAATGCCAACGCTTAGCGGGAAGGCAGACGTTTTATTCGTAAGTATTTGAGTTTCTTAAGTCGGTTTCGTGACATTTAACTGAGCCTGTTCTCAGCTAGCTGTGATTAGCTTGCTAACTACGAGCGTATAATATATTCGTAAACAAAAATAATGTTTGAAGATTTTAATTAGAAACATCTGTGATTTGTTACCTGTCAAACAAGAACTGGAGTGTTGTTGTTTACATTGATTAACGTCATATTTTAATAACAGACTGAAGTTAGTAACAGTAGTTACTAGTTAGCATATGTGTTACTATATATTTGATACTAAATAACCAATTTAAGCGAGCAAATATGATTATGCTCGAAATATTTCTAGTTCCCTTATATAAGTTGACTATCTTTTTGAGCTTGCATTCACCTGTGTGTCATAAACTCATGCTGAGAGTCATGTGTATTTTGCAGGAAGATGATGATTTGCCTTATGAGGAAGAAATCATCAGGAATCCATATTCAGTTAAGTGCTGGATGCGTTACATTGAGCACAAGCAAAATGCTCAGAAATCAGTGCTCAATATGATATATGAAAGAGCTTTAAAAGAGCTGCCTGGCAGGTACATACATGTCATCTTGTTCTCTCTTATATTGAACCTGTGTGCTTGAGACACATAAATGATGTTTGTTTCTTTTCTGTCAGTTACAAGTTGTGGTACAACTACCTGAGAGAGAGGAGGAAACAGGTTAAAGGCAAGTGTATCACAGATCCAGCATATGAGGAGGTGAACAACTGTCATGAGAGAGCACTTGTGTTTATGCATAAGGTAAAGTTGACCTTTCAAGCATTTTCATGTTTATTTTGTGACAGTTACTTGTGTGATTTGATGGTTAAATATTTTCTTTTCTTCTCTGTCTCCTCAGATGCCGAGGATATGGATCGACTACTGTCAGTTCATGGTGTCTCAATGCAAAATTACACGGAGCCGACGGACGTTCGATAGGGCGTTACGAGCGCTGCCCGTTACTCAACATCCTCGCATCTGGCCCTTGTATCTTCGCTTTGGCCGTAACTTGCCTCTCCCAGAAACAGCTATTCGTGTTTTCCGTCGTTACCTAAAGGTAAGGGTCGGACGATATGCTGAATACTAAATACACACTTGATTATATATAATACACAAAGCTTTGTGCTTCGAGGTGCTGTAAGATTTTTTTCTGCTTGCTGTGTTGCCTCATTTATAGAGCTCTGTGTACATACTTCCTTTTCCTCTGTCCTGTCTGTAGTTGTCTCCTGAGAATGCAGAGGAATACATCGATTACCTGCGTTCAGTTGGACGTCTGGATGAAGCTGCACTCCGACTGGCAGCTGTGGTCAATGATGAAAACTTTGTTTCTAAAGAGGGAAAGTCCAATTATCAGGTCAGGAAATGACATGTTTGACATTTGAGTTTGTTCACCAAAACAATATGCTACTGTTCAAAGGTTTGGGGTTGGTATGATTTTTTTTTTTATATATTTAAAAAAAAAAAAAAAAGTCTCGTGCTCTTCAAGGTTGCATTTATTTGATCACAAACTATTTTGAAATATTATTACAAATTTAAAATGACTGTTTTCTATTGTAATATATTTTAAAATGTAATTTATTCCTATGATCAAAGCTGAATTTTCAGCATCATTACTCCAGTCTTCAGTATCACATGATCCTTCAGAAATCATTCTAATATGATGAAACATTTCTGATTATTATCAATGTTGAAAATAGTTTTGCTGCTTTGTATTTTTGTAACTGTGATACTTTTTCTAGGATTTTTAGTTGAATAGAAAGTTAAAAAGAATGTTTATTTGAAATGGAAATCTTTTGTAACATTATAAATGTCTTTATTGTCACTTTTGATCAATTTAATGCATTCTCGCTGAATAAAAGTATTAATTAAAAAAAAAATCTTACTAACCCCAAACTTTTGAATGATAGTGACAGATTTATTTTAACAATACTAAATGATGTATAATGAAATCTGAAATTGGTCACCATTTGATTAGAGTTTTTTGGCATAATTTATACGGGAAGACAAAAATGCTGAAGACACAAATGTAGGTTGCAGATCTTGATTTGGTGGCTTAAAGGAACACTCCACTTATTTTGAAAATAGGCTCATTTTCCAACTCCCCTAGAGTTAAACAGTTGAGTTTTACCGTTTTCGTATCCATTCAGCCGATCTCCGGGTCTGGCGGTACCACTTTTAGCATAGCTTAGCATTCATTGAATCTGATTAGACCGTTAGCATCTCGCTCAAAAATGACCAAAGAGTTTCGATATTTTTCTTATTTAAAACTTGACTCTTCTGTAGTTACATTGTGTACTAAGACCGACGGAAAATTAAAAGTTGCGGTTTTCTAGGCCGATATGGCTAGGAACTATACCCTCAATCCGGCGTAATAATCAAGGAACTTTGCTGTCGTACCTTGGCTGCAGCAGGCGCAATGATATTACGCAACTTTTCATTTTCCGTTGGTCTTAGTACACGATGTAACTACAGAAGAGTCAAGTTTTAAATAGGAGAAATATCAAAACTCATTGGTCATTTTTGAGCGGGATGCTAACGGTCTAATCAGATTCAATGAACTATGCTAAGCTATGCTAAAAGTGGTACTGCCTGACCTGGAGATCGGCTGAATGGATTCGAAAACGGTAAAACTCAACTGTTTAACTCTAGGGGAGTTGGAAAATTAGCCTATTT
Source organism: Ctenopharyngodon idella (assembly GCF_019924925.1). NCBI lineage: Eukaryota > Metazoa > Chordata > Actinopteri > Cypriniformes > Xenocyprididae > Ctenopharyngodon > Ctenopharyngodon idella. The sequence continues at coordinate 40,122,410 of NC_067222.1, read as the reverse complement.
TCAAAAAAAGTGGAGTGTTCCTTTTAAAATAGCTCAAGAATTGTATTTTGGATTAGAAATGAACATTTAATACACTGGTCATTATGAATTATAATTATTAAAGTTCCTTAATCGATTCATTCAATCTTCATTCTAAGATCAATGCATTGTGATGCTTCAAAGCATTTTTACGGCTTAAGCATCTATCTCCATGTCCATATGTAATTTGATAATTTGTGAATTAAACACCATGCAAATTCTGAAAATTCAACCTGAAAATTCAATTACAGCTTTGGCACGAGCTCTGTGACCTCATCTCACAAAACCCGGACAAGGTGACATCACTGAACGTGGGAGCGATTATCCGAGGAGGTCTCACCCGCTTTACTGACCAGCTTGGCAAACTCTGGTGTTCTCTGGCTGATTACTACATCCGCAGTGGCCACTTTGAGAAGGTAAAACTGTGAAATCTAAAGCCTGGGACACACCAAGCCAACTTCAAAGAACCATTCAGCATGCTGAATCGGGCAAACTACCGCCGATGTGAGCCCGACGAGAGCCGACGAGTGGAACACACCGCAAAAACTAGCCCGATAGACGCCCGCCGATGGCCCGACGTTGACCGATGGCCGACCGTTGTCTTGGTGTGTCCCGGCCTTAAGAGGCCATTTACACGACACCGTTTTCAAGTAAAAAACAGAAAACTTTTTATACTTTTTGGACGTTCATTTACACGACAGCGTCGTTTTGGGGGCCTGAAAATGCAAACTTTTGAAACGGGTTTCAAAGGGCAAGTTTTTGAAAAGATACCTTAATTGTCTCCGTATAAACTACAGAAACATGAATTTGTGAATACGCGCTTTCGTGTTACGTGTTCAGTCTATAGGGGCGTAGTTTTTCTTTAAAAAGTGACCTCGCCAACTACCGGCCTGGCATGAATGATACGTTGTTGTCTTTGCACGAAAAACGCAAAGGACAAACGTTCCTGTTTTTAGTTCATTGTTGTCGTGTAAACTTACCCTTAAACTCTTTTGAATATACTAACCCTGTTCACACACAGGTTGAAACCATTGTCTGTCTTGTTTGTTTTTTTCAAGGCTCGAGATGTGTATGAGGAAGCCATCCTAACTGTAGTCACTGTGCGAGACTTCACCCAGGTTTTTGACAGCTATGCACAGTTTGAAGAGAGTATGATCGCTGCCAAGATGGAGACCACATCGGAACTGGGACAAAATGAAGATGGTGAGAGATTTTTCTTATCGACCTTATAGCAAATAAGCCTTGATGTTGGTCTTACAGAAATGCTGATTTCCCCACTGTAGAAGACATTGACTTGGAGTTGCGATTGGCTCGTTTCGAGTTGCTGATAACACGACGGCCGCTCTTATTAAACAGTGTGCTGCTCCGTCAGAATCCTCACAACGTTCACGAGTGGCACAAGAGAGTCAAACTCTACGAGGGCCAACCTCGGCAGGTTGGAACATCATTTACATCTTTAAATCAGTCGATAGTTGTCTCGATGTAACTGTTGTGTGTGATTTATTTTACACAGCCTATTTTGTTTTTTTTCTGTAGATCATCAACACATACACAGAGGCGGTGCAAACAGTAGATCCTGTGAAAGCCACAGGAAAGCCTCACAGTCTCTGGGTGTCCTTCGCCAGATTCTATGAGGATAACGAACAGCTAGATGATGTATGAAACTTCCCATGTACTTTTACGATAATTTGTTGGCACATTACTGTAAACTGATGGCTAACTATTTCCCTTGAACCTTAAGGCTCGGACTATCTTTGAGAAGGCCACAAAGGTGAACTACAAACAGGTGGATGATCTTGCTGCAGTGTGGTGTGAGTATGGAGAGATGGAGCTGAGACATGAGAACTATGACCAGGCTTTGCGTATACTAAGGGTAAGAGACAGAGAACTGCCACTGTGTCACACATAACCAGTAGTGCTTTAGTGCAGCGGTTCCCAACCTTTTTTATTCAGAGAGATTTCCTCTCGTACTTCTGCTGTAATGATGACAAAGCTGTAAAGCTGCTTGTTTTTTTTAAACTGTTATTAACATAAACTAGGAGTGGCAATAGATTCAAATAATTAACTGCAATCAGTTTCATGATTCCAGAAGCTTCAAAAATGGTATGTTCGTCAATAAAGGCAAGAGCTGTTGAGGGGACAAATTAAAGTTAAAGAAAATATTTCAGCTTGGAAAATTGACATATTCACCCATTATTCAAATATTACTACACATTTGTTAAAGGTTTTGTAAGCATATTAAGGAGTTGTGCTTTGAGTCATTTGTTTTATTTGTGATAACGCAATGAAGCATACCAAATTTTGCCAACATAATTTTTGACCAGGCTGTGGCTGTCATACAAAGAAATTATAAACGCATGCAAAAACCAACTGTAGCTGTAGTTTGCTTTTTTTTTTTCCTTATATTTTATCAGATTAATTTTGTGCTAATTTTGTCAGATAAATACCTTAACCAGGTTTAGTGTTTTGTTCTTCCCTCATATTTAAAAAAATCTAAAATATTTTCCTCGAATTTTGATGGTTTAATCGAACTTGTAGGGTCATTTGGTCACTACTGTACATACTGATTTTTAAAGGCTTTTAGCATTTTAATGAGATTAAATGTATTTTAGTAATATATAATTACTATTGTTAATTATTCTATATAATAATGTTTGAAGTCGTTTTGCAGCCCAGTTTCGTTGCTATAATTGATTTAGTTGGCGATCAGTGAGAATTTTCAAGTCATCAAAGTTTTTCCAGATGTTGACAATCTTTTTCTCCTCAGAAAGCAACAGCGATTCCATCAAGAAAAGCGGAGTACTTTGACGCATCAGAACCGGTGCAGAATCGAGTATATAAATCCCTGAAAGTTTGGTCCATGCTTGCCGACTTGGAGGAGAGTCTTGGCACATTCCAGGTTTGCTTCTATTTTTTTTTTTTTCTTTTCACTATATTTAACGAACTAGATTTATTAGTAGGGTTGTCAAAAGTACCGACTTTGGTACCAAGTTGGTACTGAAATTTTAAAAATGTGACGATACCAGCATTTCCCCCTAGTGCTGTAGAGTGGATTCTGACTAACTTAAACACCTCTGATTGGCCATTGTGTTCACGAATTCAACAGATATGTCTGTGATTGGCTACAATGATCAACACTTTTAAAAACATGTTGTAAATGGACATCTTTGACGCTCTTCACTGAGCGCTTACACAGATACACACAGGAGCGTTTGACAGCAGGCATCTATCAGTGGATCCAACACAATGGCCAATCAGAGATGTTTAAAAATTCGCTGAAAATGCACATTTTTAAAATTTCAGTACCGGCTTGGTACCGAAGTCAGTACTTTTGATATCCCTATTTAGCTGTAAGATTGTTGCTGGGTTGTTTGTTAATGGAACTGTTACTTTTGTCAGTCCACAAAGGCAGTGTATGATCGCATCATTGATCTCCGGATCGCCACGCCTCAGATCATCATTAACTATGCCATGTTTCTTGAAGAACACAACTACTTTGAAGATAGCTTCAAGGTAAGGGAATTTAACTCAGTCTGTCACATTGACATAACCTTCTGCTTTGTTCGTTATTGTTTCATTCTTTTGGAAATTTTATTTATTTTCGCTTCTTTATGTATTTCTTAAATTATATTTGTTAATTAATAAATCTGGATTTAATTTTGATTGTAGGCATATGAGCGCGGCATTGCCCTCTTTAAGTGGCCTAATGTCCATGATATCTGGAACACGTACCTCACTAAGTTCATCGACCGTTATGGAGGCAAGAAGCTGGAGAGAGCACGAGATCTGTTTGAGCAAGCGCTGGATAGGTGTCCTCCTAAATATGCCAAAAGTAATAATATAGAAAACACAAAATAATATGATTAACTGCATTCATTTAAGATTAGGAGTAAATGTTTATCATAAAATCTAGAATCCATTTGATCAGCTCTAATCTATTAAGCCTTTGGAAATGAATAGCTATTAGATCTAAAAACCCAGGTCCTGAATTAATGTGTGTTGTTTAACAGCAATCTACCTGCTGTATGCTAAGCTGGAAGAGGAGTACGGCCTGGCGCGACATGCCATGGCTGTGTATGAGAGAGCCACTGCGGCTGTAGAGCCAGAGGAGCGCCATCAAATGTTCAACATCTACATCAAACGGGCAGCAGAGATTTATGGAGTCACTCACACAAGAGCCATCTATCAGAAAGCCATTGAGGTAAACCACTCAGCAGTTATCACTTTGAAAATACATCAGGAATAATAACATGTTTTGTGCTGTAATGAGTACATTTGGTTTGGTGCAGGTCCTGCCAGATGAACACGCCAGAGACATGTGCCTGCGCTTCGCTGACATGGAGAGCAAACTTGGAGAGATTGACAGAGCGAGAGCCATCTACTCTTACTGCTCTCAGATCTGTGATCCAAGGGTAAATCTTACCGTACCGTTCCACATTACTTTGGTCATTTTGTGTGTGATACCCAATTTTGAATGACCTCTCATACCATTTCTTGATCAGTTGACCGCTCATTTCTGGCAAACCTGGAAGGAGTTTGAGATTCGCCACGGAAATGAGGACACCATCCGTGAGATGCTGAGGATTAAACGCAGTGTGCAGGCCACATACAACACACAAGTCAACTTCATGTCCTCTCAGATGCTCAAGGCAACCACTAATGCTACTGGAACAGGTAAATTTCATTCATTAAAGGGGTCATGACATGAGAAATCTAATTTATTTGAGATTTTGACATGTAAGAGGTCTTTGTAGCATTAAAACATCCTGCAAGTTTCATAGCAAAAGCTTCAAAAAATGGTGTGGGATCTGTGATGTCACATAGGAAAATAGATTTATGACTGCCTCTAGAGCAAGACCTCGACAAATCATTTTACACCATCACACCACAAGACCCGCCCACTGGTGTTCAGTTTGACGCTAGTCAAAAGCAAATAAATCCCATTGTAATCACTGTCTACAATGGATACAGCATCCACCTTATTTTTTTTAACGTAAGAGCCGGCGCGACCATTTATAACTTAAATAGTGGTTCATCTGTAAATGTTTTACATGGATGTTTTCACAACACTTACTCATGTGCAATAGTGTGTGGGCCTTGATACTATTTCCTATGACGTTAGCCAATCATAACAGTGGCCGTTTACTGACAAGCCTTAAAGGCCGCCTCATAACTTGTTCCCCGCCATTGACGGAATTTTCCTGCTTTCTGTGTTTTCACTGTTATATGGTAGGGGGCGCTATTACACATCTTTTGAAAGAATACTGAATCTCCTGATCAAAGAGAAACAAGCAATATCATATGTAATCATATGCATATGTAAAATAATGCAATTATCATCATTAAACAGCAAATAAATCAAACTGCCTAATGTTACTGAATGAAATGTCAACCCAGGATGAGATGCAGGAATGTGCAAGCTTTAGGGGTGTTGATGAACTCGATCTACTCCATCTATGTTTTGATCATCCTTCTTAATCTGATTTAGTCTTTGACAAAAACGCCATTTTCTCAGCTTTTTGTTAAAAATGTTGCTTTTTAAATGAAACTTACCCATATTTAAGTGTTGATGTAAAAAAGAATGCATGAAGCTTTGTTTAAAAGCAGAGGGTTTGTTCTTTCTTTTGATATACTGCATGTTCAGATATTCATACAAAATATTCTGGGGGCCATGAAACTTTTGTGAAAATGATCAAAAACGCTGGCAGTGGCTGCCAACTTTTTTTTTTAAAAAATCGCTGCTGGGGAAAGAGTTAAAAACTGATCATTTCAGACAGGGTCTGAATGACGGTTGAAAATAATTTTTCTGCATATATATATATATATATATATATATAATTTTTTTTTTTTATTAACGTATATGAACCTCAAGGAACATATTAAAAATAAAAAAAATCCATGTCATGACCCCTTTAAAGCCAACAGGATATCAAAATTTATTGTTTTTAATATATGTTCTTTGTTGTGCATAATTCATCAATGCATGTTATTAAATCAAAATCCCTCTGAAATTACTTTTTTTTTCTCCTTTTGTTTTGTCTGATGATATGCAGGCAGGGAACATAACATTAGTCAAAAACTGAATAGCTATTTAGCTATTGATTTGGGCTACCGTTGTGGCTGTTGTTTCATGTTCACTTTGCAGGAAAAATGTGTCTTTATAAAAAAACACTTGATCCTTCCACACACTAATAACTGGAGTAGTTTTAATTAACTAAATTTGAAAACAATTAAAAATCGGTTTCATTCATTGAAATAAAGTTGAAATAAATTGAAATATGAATAGACAAAACTTTTAGAAAACCAACCACAATTAAGTTGAAGTACTATAGTTTATAACTATATGTTTAGGTTGAAATTCTAAAATGACTAAAACTGAAAAGTAAATTAATACTACAATATATAGAAATATATATAAAAAAATGACGACACAACAAAATTACTAAAACCTTGAAATGAAATCTGAAAATGTATAAAAATTAAAGTTAATTATAAATATGTACAGTCAAACCAAAATTTATTCAGACACCTTGAACATTTCATTCATTAATACAGTTTATTCACTATAGTTAAAAAAAAAAATGGTAATAAAATATGACAAGATCTCAGAGATAAACTGTGTCAGAAAAAATTGTGTCAGATAACACTTAAGCAAAACATGGTCAGGTCAAAGTATATGAATAACTTTTGGTTCCAAATTTTTATCAGTTTTACTGGTAGTCCACTGTATGAAGAATTTTTTGGTATAATATGTCACAGTTTACTTTATTTTGCTATCCTCACTTACATAAATGAACTATAGTGTCCTGCACCCATTAGTAAAAATATATCAAAAATGTCTGAATAATTTTTGGTTTGAATGTATACTATATTAGTATATAAATAATACTAAAATAACACTGGACCTGGGAATGGTGCAGAATTTATTTTCTGGAATAACAATCTATATTTGCTAGTGCTGTCAAAATTAATCACATCCAAAATTAAAGTTTGTGTTTACATAATATATGTGTATAATCATGTGTATATATAAATACACACATCCATGTAAATATTTAAGAAAAAAAAAAAAAAAGAATTTATATATAATATAAATTATAAATGTGTATACAGTATATACATGCAAATATTTCTTAAATATATACGTATATGTGCGTGTGTGTATTTAAATATACATAACTATACACAGTACAAACACACATATTATGTAAACACAAACTTTAGTTTTGGATGCTATTAATCGCGATTAATCGTTTGACATGATTTGCATGTGAAATTTATTCTCTTATCACAGGTGAAAGTGGTAAGCAAATAGGTGTTGGAGTAATCCACAAATTGAGGTTATATAACAGTACACAAGTTTCTCTGTGTGTGTGTGTAAACGCTTGTGTTGCCTGTGTGTGTTCAGTGTCAGATCTTGCTCCGGGGCAGAGCGGAGTGGATGACATGAGGCTGCTGGAGCAGAAGGCTCAGCAACTGGCAGCAGAGGCTGAACAGGACAGACCCAAACCTAAAGACAAGATCCTTTTCGTCAGGTGTGTACTGCGCCCTGGTCTGAGGCGGGCCACATAAATCAATCCGAGCGTAAGCCTGGCTCAAAGGCTTATTTAAACAATTCTGCCCTCTTTGGAAATGAAGTTTCTATTGTACTATTTACATCACTTGTCATTTGTTTGATTTGTATAGAAGTGACACCTCTCGCAGTGAACTCGCCGAACTGGCCAAGCAAGCTAATCCAGATGAGATTGACATTGATGATGATGAGGATGAGGATGCAGAGGATGGAGAACCAGATGGTTAGTTTCAGATGGAACATGATTGGTGGTTTTTTTTGTTTTTTGTTTTTTCTAGATACCCTAACACTTCACAAGCTTTTTGATTTTGAGTTGCAGTTTCTGATCATTTACATGCGTGTCATTTCAGAAGTCCAGTTGGAGCAGAAGTCTGTCCCTACTGCTGTCTTCGGAGGACTAAAGGACGACTGAATTTGTTACCAAGAAACAATGAAAATTATTAGCAACGTGCTGATATGAATTATGTAAATGGTTTTCTACACTTTAACAATACCAATTCAGGCCACATGGTGTCACTCTTTCTAGCATTTGTATGCTTTCATTTTTTTCCATGATGACATTGGGTAGATAAAATGTTAAAGCGCAAGAATTGCATTGTTTTCCCCCTGTCTACTGTATATTAAAAGAAAAATCTTCATGCATGGCATCTGCAAATCATTTGTTGTCAGATTGCAATACTGCAAAGTCTCTGAAGGCACTGCCCATAATTGCACATGGGTGGAGCTGTTGAATCTGAATGCTGTGGTTTCAGCAATACGTCATTTTTAAAAAAAACAAAAACATTTGGCACATCTGGTCATTGATCACTTGGTCTCTTTAAACTTTCTTTTTGTATACATTTCTTATTCTCTATGCAATTGGATGTACATTTATTCTTTTAAATGTGTTCAAGGCATTTTTGTTGTTGTTTATATCAATAAGCATAACTGGATTTGTTAATAAGCAGTACATTTTGACTGCTGGTTCTACTACTAAGGAAAATGGAAAACCAAAGAATGAGGAAAAACAAATGCCGTACTCCTCCCTAATTAGATTAAAATAGTTCTGTGAGTTAATCTTCTTACAAAGTTACAGCAGTGGTCTCTTTAACATCATGTGACCTGGACCTTCAGTGAATTCTGTCCTCTGTTAGGTTTGTTCACAGATGTACTTCTGTGAAAGTCTATTTAAGTGCGTACATTGTTTTAGTGATTAAAAGGGTTTGGTAAAGTCTCTGTACTAGTTTATGACATGCTGAGGTCTTCATATTTACATTTGTCGCATTGTTATTAAATATCCACAACATCAAGCTCACTAGTGTGTGAGGCAAAATAATACTACAGCTTTATAACAAAAAAGGTCTGTATAGAAATGGAATATCCTCCCAAAATGCAAGGAAACTTTTGCAGTTGGTACTATACTCATTTTAGTAATGTCATGACAATTATATGTATTACGCTGTTCATAATGAGTAATATTTCCTTCTCGCACCCTTCTCGGCAAGTTTTACCTGTCCTGCACCTGTTTCCATGAGTTAAAGCGCCTTCCTACCTGCTGCTTATGTTCACATACTTAGCCCCGCCCCTTCAACGCTGTCTGACACCTGATTGGACGCCCGGCAAGATGATTGACAGGAGTATGGAGTACCTGGAAATCAGTCCGGAGCGTATCAGCTAGAGCGATGTGGACTCTGAAGCGGGGTCGAAAATAGTGAAACGTCCCCTGGAATATCGCTGAATCTTTCGCTCCGATAGACTAAAACATCTATATACACCCGCTAGCTGTACTTGATATATGAAAAGAAGATCTAGAGAGGAATAATTTCTAAATTACTTTATTTTTTCGCCGGAAAGCTACTAGAAATATCGGCCTTTCGCAGTCCCAATGCTGTGGTGGTCGCGTGAAAGAAAAGGATGACTGTTTGATTTTTGTTTCATTCCTCACCGCATCGCCTTCCTCTGTTTTTCCCGGCCCGTCTGTTTTGGACCTGCTATGGTGGACTCGAATGCAATGAGGAAGACTTTTGTGGTCCCGGACATAAAGCCATTGGATCAGTATGACTTGAGCAGAGCCAGAATCTGCGCCAGTGTCGGGTGGCTCCTGGCGAAATCCTACGGCAATGCAGGTATATAGAGTGGCCGTGTGTCAAACCCTAGTGTGCTGCCTTCCTAGACGGCAATTTCTCCTTCTGAGTCAGCTGAACATGTGTAGGCAACATGATAACACAAAAACTGCGCTAAAATGCTGCCAAAATACCGTCTAGCTAGGCAGCTGGCTAGGTTTTGAGACGCAGCCCATTGAGTCTGACACATTTTTTATTTCCTTCTCAAATCTTCTGTTCTCTCACCTGTCTGTTTTGAGGCCAGCATTTGCTCATTGTTCAGTGACTGCGGAGGAAAGCATGTGTGAAGGTGAACGGTGTGTAAACTCAGCGTTTTTCACAACACAAAGACCATATGAGAGGTGGAAAGCTGCTGGTTGTGGCCCAGCTATGTCTTCCTAGGATATGCATTCAGTCTGGCTCTCTTAATTAATTTAATAAAAATTAATAGTCTGGTAAAAGGTCTAAAAGTGAGCTTTCCACCCATTTGGCTACATGAATAATCCGATAGGATGTGTTTATAATAGCCTACTATAACAGTCAATAAAATAAAATTAAATAAGTAAAATACACATAAAAACTAACTATGCCTTAATATGAGACAAGATAAAACACGTCCTTGTTTGCCCGTGAGGAGGGTTTTAATCGCACGTGCTTAATCCATTCAGTAGACATGGTGTTGTCTGGGAATTATGATGTTATGTGGAGAAATGTAGTAGTTTTGACCTAAATATGAATATGTATCATGTGAGCGCGTGCTCTGTCAGGACGCGTGCATGTACACCCACTATCACGAACCCCTTTGTTAATACACCCACAAGAGCACTTACAAAGATGATGGAGGTCTTGGTTTCTGAACAGAGCAGACGGGTGATAATTACACTAAAGTGCTAGGTATGTTTAATTTCTTACTTTAGAAATAATAAAAAGGAAACGGTGTTTTATACTGCTCGATGCTTGGAGAGGTGGCATGGCGTCAAGCAGTGACAGCAGTGTCCTGCAGTGTGACATAATTTATGAAATTAAATATGCATCTATATGTGCATAAATTCCCTGTACAGAAGTCTGAACATTAGATAAAGCCGGGTTCAAATGTCTTGTTTCGTTTTGGTGGCATGTTAGACTTAAAGGATTTTATTACAGAGGGGATTTTGCATATCTTTTTTTATAAAATCAGGAAGTAATGTCACTAGGCAATTTTCACCAGGCTTTAAGGAATAAAATGATATGGTATAGAATAATATATGAACAAACCCCTTTGTAAAAACCTTCAGAATATATAAATGTGAAGTCTGGTGTAAGTAAGTGTAACTGAAGAGGAGATTTCTGGTTCATTTTGAGACCAATTTAAGTGTAATAAAATAAACACTTAGATGTGTATTTCGGATGTTTTCTTTCCACTAATCTGAATGAAGATATAATGGAAGTAAAATAGCACAAAATCTCAAAATCGACCAGTTCATGGGGAAAAAAACAATAGTTTTACCTGTAGTGTCTTGCCTTATAGGGATAGTTCACCCAAAAATGAACATTTTGTCATCGTTTACTCATCCTCAAGTTGTTCCAAACCTGTATTTCTTTCTGTAGTTAGTTCTACCGTCAACTGTTTGATTAACAACATTCTTTAAAGTATATTTTTGGCAGTGGCTATTTACACTAAGTGACAATAGCAGTATTTTCTTAGCGATATGCTATTTACACTAGGTGAAAGTAGCGATAGATTCTATTTACATCTTGTAAAAGTATCAGTTCTTTGCAATAAGTGTAAATAGTATTCCGATGCCATCTATACTTCATATTGGCAGATAATATTTGCACCTCAGTATTTTTGTACATTAACAGGATGCAATAATATCATAGAGTGTAAATGATTATATTTATTAAAATTATTAAATGGATGCTGCCTTATTGGGAGAATAAAAACCCTCCGTACACCTTCCCCTAACCCTACCCAATAAACGCTTTTAATATTATTAAACACTCGTTCGTGGTTTATTTCCACTTTTAGAACGTTATTTTCATTTTTATTGAAAATACATGCGAGTTTCGGCAAAAGGCAGATTCGAACCGGCGTCAAAAGGCAGGTTTGCAAGCCTTATTCACTACTGCTGCACCACTGAAGATGTTGAACTCTGTGCGTCTTTTTTAAAACTTGAGTGGCCCAACCAGACATTGGTGGGCGGAGCTAGTGTAAATAGCATTTGCCAACAAGGGACGCTATTTGCACTTAGTGTAAATAGACACTCCGTATCTTTTTTTGTGTTCAACAGAAGAAAGAAATTTGGAACAACTTTGAGGGTGAGTAAATGATGACAAAATGTTCATTTTTTTTGGGTGAACTATCCCTTTAAAAGAAATGATGACCTGTCCTAGTGTCTAAAATATGCTGTTTCATTTTATCTCTCTCATATAAAGGAAGATTCATGTCCATGTAATTAGTCAACTTGATTTATTTCCCACTGTAACCATGCAACCTTACATAATCTGTTGCTGTTTTCCCCTGTTGCGCTTGTACAGTGACATCAATATTGGTTATCGGGTCTAAAAAAAGGCCTAGATGATGCATCACTATTTTTGTTTCTAGGCCTTTTTTAAGTGTGTAATCTCTGTGTTTCTCATAGTCAGAAGAGGATGGTCTCTGGCCTGTGAATTGAAACACAAGTAGAAGATTTGTTTTTCGTTTTGGGTGCAGCAGACGGGATAGCGAGTGTGTTTGTGTGTTCTTGGGTTGTTTTTAAAAGCCTCATTGTGTTCACCTAATGAGCCACTGTTAATTCAGATTGTAAGTCTGCATTCCTGTACTTGCTTTAGTCCTTGTTTTAAACCCGTTTGGAGTCGCTTTTAGCAAGTGCACAAACTGCAGACCTAGATTTAACGGTTTGCGTTACTCATAACGTTTAACTCTGAAACGGGTGGATAATTAGAATATAATTAAAGATGTTTTGTGTTGGCATGAGTAATGTAATCTTCAATCTGCAGTCTGTAATTTTCAACTGCAAACAAGAGTTTCGATGAAGAGTTTCAATTGTGTGACCTCTATATTTTTTAGGTTATTCTAGAACATTAAGTTTATGGCATCAGGGAACATAATATATCATAAATAACTACACACAAGCTATAGAGCTATGCTATTGTGTTTCTGCCCCAGAATGCTTAGTTAAAGCTGCAGTCTGTAACTTTTTTTGGTTAAAAATGATCCAAAATCAATTTTTGAGCAAGTACATAACCAGCCAGTGTTCAAAACTATCTCCTTACCTTAGCCCGATTCACAACGATAAGTTTGTAATAATATTTTATAATTAGGGTGGTACTGGTGGGTTTCTGCGGGAAATTCGAGCATGCAGTCGTTCGTCTTTGCGTCATTACGTCACGTCTGTTTACATAAAGAAGTCCCAGCTAGTAGGCTATATATCATGTGAGGATGCTGCATGTGGCGGATCGTTTATAGCCTTTTCTCACAGCAGCTGCAATAATTAAACTTATCATTTTGATGGCGGATTGTATGGTATGACAAATTAACATTAAAGATTAGACTGTACAGAAATTGAAATCTCCAGGTAACGCTAATACACACTAAATACACAGTCACACAATGCTGATGTTGTTAACATTAACAATTTGAGAACAAAGTATAACAATAATAATAATTTGCACGGTATGACGTGATCCGAGCATAACCGTGCATATAGCCTATTGCAGGTTTCAAAGTGGCGACAAAGTGGCGACAAAGTGGCGACAAAGTGGCAAAACCTATGGACTGCAGCTTTAACGAAAATAAACACATTTTATTACTGAAAAATATTGCTAGAAATAGTTCAATGTAATTAAAATGGTTTGTGCTGTGTATTTTTGTGTTTATTAAAGTATCTCACCGTTAGTTTAGCAACATGATAACATCAAGCTCAATGGAGTGCAGCAGTCGGGTTCCAGGAGGAAAATATCAAATTCATCTTCTCCATAGGGAAACTTATTTTTAATGATAATAGACAGACCTACTGTGAGCTAATGGGCTGTTAATCGATGGTATATGCTTTTGTATAAGATATCATCCTGCATTAATTTAACTTATTTTTTAAATATTTGTTTAACAGTGCAATTCCCAGTGAAAAACTACATTACCCATGATTCTGCAAAGAATCCAATCAGAGAATTGAAACAAACCAATTGTGCCAAAAGATCTCTTTAAAAGCCTGCCCACTCCCATGAAGCACTGCAAACAACATTATAGTTAGTGCAAAAACTATAAAATATAGTGTTTCTAAATATAAAATATACATTTTTCATTGTCATTCGCAGTGCTTCATGAGATGATAGTTCTTTGCCTTATTAAAGTTAAGAGCTCAGTCTTGTACGTTTGTCTTTTTGTTCAATTTTCAAATGCTTTTTTGCTTCAAATCAAAGTTTGTATTGTTGTAATTCACCTTTAAGCTTGGTTGGTTTGGCTGATGGCTTATAACACTTCAGCAAAGACTTTTAAAAAAATCCTTGTGGGAAAAATGAATGGGGAAAAATACTTCCAGTGGCAATATTGTTCTCTTGGAATCAATTAATTCAGGTCTCCTGTGCGGAGGGCCATTTGTAATGTATGGTGCGTGGAATTGCTCCCTATGTAGAGCATTCAGGTCTGGCACTTACGAGACTCCATGATGGTCAGGACACTGCCTTACTAGGATTGATTAGGAAATAAGTAAGCAATGAGGCGTCTCTCTAAGTTTTGAGCATGGCTGTTTGTCACAATATTATTTAAATGAATATATAGAGACACCTTAAACTCTACAGACATTAAAACTTCTAGGTTTTCTCACAAAATGTTCCTTTTGTTTCAGATTAACCACCACACATAGCTAGGATCTGCCCTGAGTGTGAGAAACTGAAATCTCCTTAATTCACCTGGTTGATGTATAATTAGGCTGTGAGCTGCAGTATGTGGCACTTCAATGTTTGTATTCACTCCCTTCATCAATAGCAGACCTGCTCGACCACACCCTCTGGTCAAAGTCACACACAGCCGAGCCAGAGAGAAATCAGGCCAGATTAAAGAGGCTTGGCTGCAGTGCAGCGATGGCTGTATTTCAGCGTTCAGACATGACTGTGTGTGTGCGCGACCTCAGACCTCTGATCCAGCGCTGCAATTGTTTTCCTGCTTGAACCCGATGACATCATCACTCTCGCTGCGAGTCTGAGATGTAGCCCTCATCTTCATATCAGAGCCCTGGTCCTGCGCTGAGCTGTATCTCTGCAGTGAACCTACGCTTTTAAGGCACGCTGTGCTGCTAATTGCTACCTGTGTTATCAGCATGGTTTTTTTTCGAGTGGGTTTTTTGGCCAAAGCTTCACTCTGGATGAACTCGGCTCAATAAAAATCTATCTTTGGAGTGCTGTCCTAGATGCAAGAGCTTTGAGTTCAGGTACAGCCTGAACGCAGATGACGAGATTGAGCCAAGGCAAGCATGACTACTATTGTTTTGTTGCGTGTGTTTGTGCTAAGGATGTGAATGAACCTTCAAATCATGCAGCTTGTTGAGGGAGAGGTGTGCTGTTACTTTTCTAAAGGCTGGAATACACTACACAACTCTTAAAATCTGAACCCATTTTGAGGGGGCTTTCACACTGGGCACGTTTGCTGTGGTCCGAGCGCGATTGTTTTTCCCCCGCAGCGTTGGTCTTGTTTCACACTCACTTGATTCCATCAAACCCTGTGCACTTGCATTCATCTTACGTCATCACAAATGTGCATGGCGCATGATAGAAAACAGAAGGCAGGTGAATATATTGTTTTTTTGTAATTAATTTGGTGCTATTATGTCCAGCAAAGTGAACGACACTTTCGTTTACTGTGTGTGCATTGGATGAAGGCTTGCAAATGAACTCTTTTGAGGAGAAAGCTGATTGCGAGCCATTCATTTGCCTCTCTTATTGCACTCGTTCTTAGGGTTGTCAAAAGTACCAGTATTTCGGTACTAAGTCAGTACTGAAATATTTAAAAATGTGATGATACCAGTGTTTCCCCTAGCTGATAGATGCTTGCTTTAAAACGCTCCTGTGTGTATCTGTGTAAGCTCTCAGTGAAGAGCATCATTGATGTGTATTTACAACATTTTTGAAGCGTTGATCGTAGACATCTGTTGAGTTTGTGAACACAATGGCCAATCAGAGGTGTTTACGAATCCACTCAACAGTGTTCAAAATGCTAGAGGGAAGTGTCACATTTTTTAAATTTTATTAGACTTTAATTACTTTTGACAACCCTACTCGTTCTGTACGATGATACTGCACACTCACGCTCATCAAACTGTCATCCTACATCAAACCTACATGTGTTTTACTAATGAAGTAGTCATTGGCTAAATCACATGTGCAGGTTACTTTACTTCTTGAGGTAAGTCTGAATCTAATCGAGCCACAGTTCCAGTGCATCCGAACTCAGACCACCTCCTACAGGTAGTCTCGGGTTCAGTGCATGACAGCTTTCACATTACCAGCATTTCATGTCACCCTGTTTCGAGTTAAACTGCCAGTGTGAAAGCACCCTAAAACACTAGACATCAAACATTTGCCAACTTTGTAAATGGTTACAGTGGAAAAACGTTCTGAACACAACAAACTCGTGCAGAAACAGGTGCCTTGTTGCTTGGAGATGCATGACAAACTAAAACTGTGTTCTAAAATCAACTCAAAATATCAAACATGCATGAAATCTGTCAACATTGACTGCACAAAAATCTGCAGACTGGCTATTACTTTTGACAACTAGCGTTTACTCATCCAGTGTAATGTCGTGTAATGTATTCCAGCCTTTAGTATTCAGACTTATGATTTTTCCCAGAAAGATGATATTAGAGGTAAAAAATTGGCCATACTTTTAAAAAGAAGAGAATCTTGCACAATTTTCAAACCACATATAAAATGATTCCAAGATATATTTAAAGTGACAGTTGACCCAAAAATGAAAAAAAAATTTCCCATGATTTACTCACCCTCAAGCCATCCTAGGTGTATATGACTATCTTCTTTCAGACAAACACAATCGGCGATATATTTAAAAATATCCTGGCTCCTCCAAGGTTTATAATGGTTGTGAATGGGGGGCTGCGTTTTGAAGTAAAAAATAATGCACCCATCCATTAAAAAATAGTAATCTATATGATTCCAGCGGGTTAATAAAGGCCTTCTGAAGCGAAGCGATGCGTTTTTGTAAGAAAAATATCCATATTTAAAACTTTATAAATTCAAATAACTAGCTCCTGGGGGACGACCGTACGCAGAAGTCGATTTGCGCCAAATGAGTAATCCTCTGACGCTATGTATGACGCAGGATGTAGGAGTATCATAAGCGTAGATGCCTCTCGCAGTTCAAACAAATAGGGCTCCTCTTCTCTTATATTGAAATCCTCAAATTTCTCTTTAAAAATGATCGTTTTAGACTTGTAATCCGTGACCGGTGATTTGTTCTGCTTTATCCTTTGTGTCTCCGCGTTCGTCATTACGTTGTGCGTCAGGTCAAAGGATACTCTTCTGCCGCAATTGCAAATGCATCGCTTCACTTCAGAAGGCCTTTATTACCGGGGGATAGAGTGTGTTCCAACAGTTTTTGCTAGGGTACCAAAACTGGTACAGAGTATCATGAAATTTTCCTGCTATTGACAACAACTGCTGAAATTTACTCATGGAAACTATTCAGAGCACCTTAGCAACCATATACAGCAGGGGTGTCCAACCCTGGTCCTGGAGGGCTACCACCCTGTAGATTTTAGCTCCAACGTGAATCAAACACACCTGAACCAGCTAATCATGGTGTTCAGGGCTGCTTGATAATTACAGACAGGTGTGTTGGAGCAGGCTAAAATCTGCAGGACGGTAGCCCTCCAGAAGCAGGTTTGGACCCCCCTGATATACAGTATCAGTGCCCTGGCAACCATCCTGGTCAGTTTTACGTGGGTAGGAGCTACTCATTGTCTACTAGGGCTGCACGATTAATCGAAATTAAACCACACATGATTTGGCAATTAGCTGCGTTTTTTTTATTTTTTTTTTTTTTTATGCGCAGCTTGTCAGTGAAGTACGGCTAAATGCTGCTCCATCTGAAAGCCAGAGGGCGCTCTCGTGCAGAAACTCCAGATACGCCCTGCAGAAGAAAGATAACGCACCTCATTCCAGGAAATCATACTATGGGCATCACACACACTGTAGCCGAATAAACAGCAGACTGAAATGCTTTGATTGATTAAACTGGACTAATAAACACATGACTACGACAATATATGGTTTATCTGAGTTCTTCAAACCTTCTTGAGTATTTTCATGATAATAAAGTATATTTATTAATCGCTAATCGACATAGCCTTTATCACTGTATAGAATACTATGAAATAATATGTTGTGTGTCTTATTCTGTGTGAGAAGCCACATCATCTCACAGAAAGATAATTTCAAACGCTCAACTGATGTTATGAAGTGAGTTTGAAGTAAAAACATATTAAATGTAGTCTTTTGTTGGACAAGAGATGCATAAATGCTTTCTCATGCTTGGAAAGCATGTTGCTTTTTCAAATGCATGTTACTGATCACAGAGCCACGCTTCACTGACAAGCTGCGCATAAAAAAATAATCGCAGCCTTTGTGATTTCATAATCGCACTAAGCCAAACGGTTTAAGCTCGATTTCGGGTAATTCAGATTAATCGTGCAGCCCTATTGTCTACAGAAAATGTAAAAATCTAATTTGACTTTCATAATGTTCTGGATTCTGGATGAATTTGGCTGCAGTCCTTGGAGCTCTGTCCTAGTTATGAGAGCTTTCAGATCAAGTACAGCTTGAACACAAATGATAAAATAATCTGATACTGATTTCAGGCAAGGTTGTTAGTAGGGTAAGCGTAGATTGATGCTGGTACATCTAGCTCCTTAAAAAGGTTTTACGCACATCAGCAAGGAAGAATGATACATTTTCACTGATAACGTGTTCTTCATCCACAAATGTTTAAGGATGGCCAGTGTTGTATTGAACCGGTTGGCTCGTTCCTCTCTAATGGTCCTGTGAGCGTTTTGCCTGTGTTAGTCATGCTGGAATCATCAGTGTGTCACTGCGGTGACTCAATAGGTGATGTGGCTCTGAACACCTGTGGCCTTTGCTTGTTTTTTATCATGTTGTTTAGGTAATTACTTGATGAACACGCCCTTAAAATCTGAAGTCATGAAAGCTAAGATTACAATGAGATTCCAGTGTCATTTTACAAGTGAAGGCTGAACACAAAGAGGTCACTTTTATTTTCTTTTTGGCTTGCTGACTCAGCTTGCTGCATTGGTGTTTGTTAGAGATATGAGGAATGCTTTGTTTGTGGGCGTACCTGATGTACAGATGCTGGTCAAAACACTACCACAACCTTCAAAGTAAGAAGTTAATTTGAGAGGATTTGGAAAAGAAAGCCTTTTGTTCAGAAACATTAACTTAAAAGAAAGAGCATGTCTGGTAAAAGATTATCCACAGAGAAATTTGGACTGTTTAACCTCAGTCAGGACTGAGGTTTGCCATGTTTGTGAGACTAAAGGCATTACTGAATGTTTATAAGAAACGTTTATATTTTTTACATTGTTTATTTGATCAAAAATACAGTAAAAACATTAATATCGTGAAACATTTTACAACTTAAAATTGTTTTCTATGTCAATATATGTTAAAATGTAATTTATTCCTGTGATGTCAAAGCTGAATTTTCAGCATCATTTCAGTCTTCAGTGTCACATGATCCTTCAGAAATCATTCTAATATGGTGATTTTTGTGGAAACATACATTTTTTTTTCAGTATTCTTTAATGAATAGACAGTTAAACAGCATTTATTTGAAAAACAAATATTGTGTATCATAATAAATGTCTTAATGCGTTCTTCTGATTGAGTAAATGTATTCATTTCTTTTCTTTCTTAACAGCAATGTAGTGTACATACATAAGTACATATTTCAATCCAGTTTATCGTGCTGTGAAATGTAAAGAATGTAGATTCCACAGTAATATGTTAATCTGAAAAAGACTTATGTGTATTTTAGTGAAAGTATTGTTTGTGTGTGTACAGGTTTGGCTATACTTTGAGGGCCAAATGTCCTATCTTTAATAGTGAAATATTATGACAACCGACTAGTGAGGACATTTTACCGGTCCTCACTAGTTAAAAAGCCTTGTAAATCGGTCAAAACATGTTTTTATTTAAATCTAGTGCTTTGCACATGTTTCTGAGATATTGTGGGTTAGACAATAGAAAATATCTTTAACCTGATATAAAAGGTCAAAATATGATATAATAGATATAAAAGATGATATAATAGAAGTATGTCCTTACTAATATAGTGAAGCAAACCTGTGTGTGTGTGTGTAGCTTGTTTCCATCACCCTGTTTTTATGCACATTTTGAAGTGTCGCCTCAGAAACGTGATGGAAACGCCAAATTTCAATAAATCGCTTATAATTTTTATGCTCACTTGAAGTGGTTTTTGACTTTTGAGAATAATGGGAGATGGAAATGCATTTCTCGAATAAATTCTGACATAGAGAACATTAAACCCATGTGACTAATTTGATTTTGATTTGATAAACTTTATTATTTCGCAAAGGGAAATACAATTTACTAATCGGCTGTTTCTGCTGATGGTGTTTTATTCACTGGTTACTAGTTTACCTATACCACCGTCATCCGCTCGAACAACTTGATGGAAACGCACCTAATTTGCATTTGTTTGTTTGTTTGTTTTTATTTTTGTTTTTGGGAACTTTGAAAAGATTCCCTTCATGTTTGGATGGAAACCCAGCTTGTGTTTGTGTGTGTCTAATAAGCACTTTTTATGAGCTCATTAAATGAGAAACTACATAGAATAATTGTATGCTTTAAAATTAAGTAAAATACCAAAAATAGTGAAAAAATTTGTATTTTCACCTAAAATAGATATGTTCATGTTCTTAGTTGTCATGTACCTAGTTATTGCATAATATCAGACTATCTACTTCTTACCTGAGTTGTTTTAATCAAGCACATTATGACATTTTGTTGATGAAGCGGCCTGTCATATTAAATGATTTATTACTAACCCGAGAGGCCAGTAGACCAGAGCGTGATGGTCATAAAAGCTCTGTGTGGTCCTCTGATTGTGCCCGCTGGCCTTTAATTAAAACAAAAATGGACTTTAATGCTCAATGTTCCCATGACAACCCTCTTCAAATCTGAGGTTGACCCTTCTCTGTAGTGTAAAGAAGCTATTCAGCTTTATATTGGAAACTTGAAACAGTGGTCTTATGATACAGATCCTAAAGGTGTAATGCTCTTCTGTTGGCTTAAGCTGTCAGTGTTTGCAGGGGTATTGAGATGTGACAGGCATGTAAAGCTCAGCT
The DNA here is from genome assembly GCF_019924925.1 of Ctenopharyngodon idella. Taxonomy (NCBI): domain Eukaryota; kingdom Metazoa; phylum Chordata; class Actinopteri; order Cypriniformes; family Xenocyprididae; genus Ctenopharyngodon; species Ctenopharyngodon idella. The sequence continues at coordinate 40,101,360 of NC_067222.1, read as the reverse complement.
GACCCGTCAGTCACGTCACCGCATGAACTGTGGGTGTGGAGACGCTACATCCTATTTGTCTCTGGCTCTGCAGACTTCTATGTAAAATGTCTGTTTGCTTTTAGAGTCCTGCTCAGCTGACTTAAGCCAAACCATTCTAATGAGCGATCGTCTCCTTTCGTTTATTGATTTCACGCTTCTGTCCTCTGCCGCCATTGAGCCAGACCTCCTGAATCCCTTAACCTTTCACCTTTTTTATTGACTGAAATTGGTGCGTGTGTGTGTGTGTGTGTGTGTGTGTGTGCGTGAGTGAATGAGAGAGAGCAAAAGCACATCAGATAGTGTACGCCAATGATATGGGTAATGTTTACACATTCAGAGTTGATGTTTGCTGTCATAATAGTGTCTAGGACATTGGTAGTGGTTGTCATCTGACATGCTTCTTATTGAGTGCTCATCTCTCTTTCCTTGTTTACATTTAAATTTAATCATTTAGCAGACGCTTTCATTCAAAGCAACTTACAAATGAGGAGAACAGTAGAAGCAATCAAACCAACAATAGGGCACAGTACATCTATCAAGTTTTTTATTTATTTATTTCTTTTATAGATATAGAATAGAAAGTGTTAGCATTAATGGATCAAGTGTCGATGAAAAATGTGTCTTCAGCCATTGAAAGACTCAGCAGCCCGGGTTGAGTAACGGTCATTCCACCAGCAGGGAACAGTCCAGGTAAAGGTCAGTGAAAGTAATTTTGTGCCTCTTTGGGATGGTACCACAAGGCGCTGTACATTTGCTGGATGCAAGCTTCTGGCTGGCACATAGGTCTAAAGTAGTGAGTTTAGGTATAGTGGTGCAGAGCCAGTGGTTGTTCTGTAGGCAAACATCAGAGCCTTGAATTTGATGCGAACTGCAATTGGCAAACTGTGCAAGTTTATGAAGAGAGTTGTGACGTGCGCCCTCTTCAGATTGTTAAAGACCACTCTTGCTGCAGTGTTCTACTGTAGATCAGTTGCAGAAGTTTGGCAGTGCATGCTGGAAGGCCTGCCAAGAGAGCATTACATTACAGTAGTCCAGTCTGGATAGAACAAGAGCTTGGAGAAGGAGTTGTAGCATGCTCCGATAGGAAGAGCCTGATCTTTCTTATGTTGTACCAGGCAAATTTGCAGGACTGGTTCTAGTAATACATAGCTATCCAAAAGTTGCGCGTTTAACTTTTGGAATAACGCATAAAACATTTGCGAATAAAGCACCGTTTCCATACAGTGAGTCGAAGAGAACAAAATCATCAATTCCTGATAAACTGCTGCTAAATATCACTATGATGGAAAATGGAAGTTTCTGCAGTAGAAAAGTTTGTATATAATAATGTATTTGCGCATCAGAGCGCGCAGATGAAACGCAATAAACACCGTCATGTTATTTTTATGTGTATTTTTAAATGCCATCTCATTGCCAAAGTCTCGTCTTTTTAGATGTGCATCAAGAGATTTATTTGGTAAAAGTGTTTCCATCGCAGTTTATGCAAATGTTTTTGTATTGCATAAAAAAATGTATCCGACTCATTTGAGCGCATACATTTTTTTAATGCACATTTTTAGAATTTATGCGCATTTCCATCCAGCGTTTTTATTTTTTTATTTTTTATGCGATATCCCAAAATGTGCATAAAAATAGGTGGATGGAAATAGGAATAGGAAATAGAAATCCAAGGTTCCTGGCTGTCCTGGATTGAGTTATGGTTGATGAACCTAACTGAATAGAGAAGCTGTGATGAAGTGTGATGAGACCATGAGCAGTTCTGTCTTCGCAAGCTTGTTGATTCCCTATCTTCCACTTGCATTGTTCCTTATCTAAACAGTGGTCACATTTACATGGACACCTTTTGAATCCAAACACAGTATTTACATGAAGTGATCGGGTTGATGTGCGCGTTTATGTCACAAGCTTCAAATTGGATTTGATCTTGTGACTTGCGCACATACCACTGTTCGTCCATACAAACCCTTCTCCTTTTCTTGTTTTAAAGGTGTCCCTTGATTAGGATTTCACTTTTTTAACTTCAGTTAGTGTGTAATGTTGCTGTTAGAGCATAAACAACATCTGCAAAGTTACGATGCTCAAAATTCAATGCAAAGGGAGATATTTTCTTTTAAAGAATTCGCTGTTTAAGGACTACAACAGACGGCCGGTAGGGACTACAACGAGCTTCTTCCCAGGTTGGTGACATCACAAACCCCAAAATTTACATAAATCCTGTCCCCGAGAACATGCAAGGGGTAAGGCCATGTTGGGCTGCTTTAGAGAAGAGGAAGAGTTGTTGTAGTAGAGCGTTGTTGCCATGCCGCCATTTTATGCCGGACTGCTTAACAAACGAGGGTCAATTCAACGCTGGATTTGCACAAAAGATTAACATGATAGTCGATGAGTTGAATCAACTCCACAATCAACTACATAAATTTATCCACTAACCGTTCAGAAACGTCCAGATTCATTCTAAAAGTTGTAACTTCTTACTGAGTCTCTCCATCAGTGTCCGACTCCGCTTTGAACAATGTAAGGCTGAACACTGTTACTGACAATCCTCATTTTGGCTACGTGAGATTCTCCATCTTTGTTGTTGTTGAGCAACTGAAGTGTGAGTTGTTAAAGCTTCGCCCTCTTCTGGAAAGGGGCGGGGAGCTGCAACTCATTTGCATTTAAAGGGACACACAAAAACGGCATGTATCTATTACGGGTCCTAATCAGGAGATGACGAGCACTTTGTGCCGTGCTGCCTATATTTATCAAGCAGTAAAAATGCCACTTCCTGTGCCCAAAACAAGTTGTCTGTGGATGAGAGTCCAAGCAAGAACTGGTGGGATGCTGTCCTGCTGTCCTGCTCCATTTCACAGACTTTAATTAGAAGGAGAATTTTAGAACAACACGACAGTCATTTATGACACTTCAACACACTTGGCTTCTGTGCCCACTTTTATGTCCGATTCAGTTCAGCACACGAGTTCGTTTGGGTTGATTTTGTTTTAACCAGTTCAGAAAAATACTATTCAACTAACTACTTTTTAGGGTCTCTTTTAAATTGTGAGTAGCTTGTAATTTGATGAGCTACAGTTCCAGACTAGCTTCTCCAGCACTGCTGTGTGTGTGTGTATCCAGCGCTTGTCCCACTAAATTTTGTCCTAGTTTAGCGTCGCCCTCTCTGTTTTCAGGTATTACTCTCCCATCCTTTCTCTGAAGGTGCAGTACAGACTAGTCATTCATTGACTGCCAGTCCTACAGGGAAATGAAGCCTCTATCAGCCACCCTCATCTCACATTGCTGCAGCTTTTGCATCCTGCTTTGCATTCTGGGTTTGAGCTTTATGTGTCACCCAGTTGGTGGGCAATGTATTGCTGCCCCCTTTATTTTAGAAATTCTCATTATCGTTTAATTATTATTATTTTTGGCTTGTGGTTTGATTAAACTGTATTCTTCCCAAAAATCTTTTATTAAAATGTCATAATTTACTCTGCCTCCGAAACAAGTTTCCTTGTCTGCCGATGTCACATAGGCCACATTGGCAATTGCATTATGTTAACCGTTAGCTGTTTAGACGCTGTTTCAGCAGTCTCATGTTCAGGTCTGGCTCCATTATGGAACGCCCACATATCATGATCCAGTCAATTCTTACTGGATAAAATGAAGTCCTTTTTTTATTTTTTCTCATCCCAACTGAATCCAGTCTCACTTAAAAATACACTACCGAGCATAAGGTTTGAGCTTGGTATGGGTTTTTTTTATGTTTTTGAAAGAAGTCTATGTTCCCCAGTGTTTCCCACAGAATTTTGTGAGACCATGGAGGACGGACTTTTACTCAGCCCCTCAATGGGGTCTGGAGGCATTCCCTCATGAATATTTCACAATTATATTAATAATTATTGTATTTCACAATAGTAAAGTTCCAATACTGTCTTCACTTCCAAGAGTTTGACCCTCAAACTTTTATTTTGGCAGAAAGCTTCAAGGAGACTTTTAAAGGGATAGTTCACCCAAAAATGAAAATTTGATGTTTATCTGCTTACCCCCAGGGCATCCAAGATGTAGGTGACTTTGTTTCTTCAGTAGAACACAAATGATGATTAACACCAACCCTTGCGGTCTGTCAGTCGTATAATGGGAACTCCATCTATAACAGTCAAAAAAACATGCACAGACAAATCCAAATTAAACCCTGCGGCTCGTGACGACATATTGATGTCCTAAGACACGAAATGATCGGTTTGTATTTGAAACCGAACAGTATTTATATCATTTTTTACCTCTAATACATCACTATGTCTAACTGCCTTGAGCATCCGGTTGGTGAGGTCTGAAAACGCGCTCTGATGATGGAAGTGATGTCTCGCGTGTATATGTCAATGAGTGCGAACGATCACTTCCAGCATCAGAGTGCTGAAGAAACAAAGTCACCTACATCTTGGATGCCCTGGGGGTAAGCAGATAAACATCAAATTTTCATTTTTGGGTGAACTATCCCTTTTTCTCTAGTAAAATGCTGAAATCATCTAACCACAGAAATGTTGGAAATTATGCAAATGTAAAAATAAAGCATAACTGCCACACCTTGCATTCTCAAATGCATGCTGAACTGGCAGTACGTGCAGAGATTCAGTTCAATTCACTGTGAATCGAGCCGTTCTTAAAAACTTGGAAAATACTGGTTCATGAGCTGCTCGTGTGCAGTGCTTCGCTTTGAATCAACAACAGCAGCAGACTATAATCTTAATTAAATTGCAGCCTCTTACAATTTGAAAAGTGCACAAAACCATATCGCGATTTTGATTTTAGTTCGATTGATGCTTTGCCAAAGCAATGGCACAAAACACAACAATTTTATGTTATCATGAGCGGTGTAAATATATTTTCGGTTCAATATGAAACCGTTCCGAGACAGATTATAGTTATTGGGATTATAGTTTAAATTATAGAACAGTTAATTGTTTTTATTCCTGTGATTGTAACTCCAGTCTTCAGTGTCACATGATCCTTCAGAAATCATTCTAACATACTGATTTGATACTCATTCATCAATGTTGAAAACAGTTGTGCTGCTTAATATGTGTGGAAACCATGATACATTTTTGTTTCAGGATTCTTTAATGAATAGAAAGTTCAAAAGAACAACACTTGTTTGTAATAAGAATCTTTTGGAACTTTTTTTTCCACGTTTTTCTTAAAAAAAAAAAAAAAAAAAAAAAAAAAATCCGGAATCCATTTTAATGGTTTAATTCAATTTTAGTTTAATTAAACCATTAAACATTATGGAAGTAAAAGTTTCACGTTGACTTCAAGAACACAAAGAATTGGTGTTCCTGGTGGCATGAAGCTCTGTGCACAGGTGTACAATTACATGATTCAAAGCGTAAATGTGTTTTGAGAGTGATCGACATCGTCAGGCGGGGAGGGATTTACTGATCGTACGCATTGATTGAAATACAAGATCAAATGCAAACTTCATTATATAAACATGTACACTGGTATTGCATATTTTAGCTGCTCCTATCAAAATATTTATGTCCTCTAATGTGTCCTAGAACTGGTCCCACGACTTCTGGCTACTTGTTAAACATGGATGTGGTGGAGAGGTGCCCGTCTTATTGTGGATTTGTGATTGGCCCTGAATGCGGCAGAACCAGTTCACAGTGGGTGTGTGAGGTGTACGTTTCAAGTCTGCTTTCTCAAGGTTTTGTGTGTGTTTGGTGCTTGTTTACAGAAACTGTCTCACACCAGCCCAGGAGCTGTCTCCCTTTGTCTAACTTTCACAGGTGTAGACACTCAAATCCAAACTCTTGTTTTGACAAAGCATGACTGTGTAAAAGAATCGTTTAAGCAGGTGTCGCATATATGTGGATCGTTGTTCTCCATTCGATGTGGTTCAAATTACACATTTAGTCAGTGTTTGTCACCTCACGTGGTTATTTTTCCCCAGAATCATTTATTTTTTTCATTAAAAATTTTCTGCATTCTGTTTTAATGGTTTAATTACATTTTAGTAATCAAGTAACAAAAATGACCTATTTAGGGCCCTATGAAATCTATTTGTATTTCTTAATTTTATTTAAACCAAATTCTGTGTTTTCTGTTTAATTTTTTCTGGATTCTGTTTTAATGGTTTAGTAACATTAATAATCAAAAGCATTTTTAATCAATTGAATTTATAAAACTTTACCAATTCAATAATTTATACATTTTTACAATAATAGGGCAGTATGAAATGTTTTTTGTTGTCTTTACATTTTATGGATTTATGATGTAATTGTTGTAATACAAATTTATCATCACAAACAGTGGTAATCAAATAAAAAAAATAAACAATTAATAATCTGATTAATCTTTTAAAATGTAATCAAATGAAAATTCCTTTAATTTTTTTGCAAAGTGCTGGTTGTTTACTGTTAAAATTAAACTTAAAATTAAAATTAAAGAAAAATTGTGATTTATTGCTTAAAAAAAATAAAGTTATTACTTTAAGTGCATTCTACTGTAAATCGTAATATATTTCTGTCACATCGCTGAAATCATAGGGCTCTATGGTTTGTCTGTATGTTTGTGTGAGGAAAAAGAGACAGACAGGTTGGATCTCCCCTATTGTCCGGCACATCAAACGCTCTGCAGACATTGAACACCTGCCTCTTATTGGCTCCACAGACCTCAGCCCTGAACTGCTTAGCTTTTGAAGTGATCCCGGTGTGTGTGGCTTTCTGAGACTGGGCTCTGGTGTGTGTGAGTGTGTGTGTGTGTGTGTGTGTGTGTGTGTGTGTGTGTGTGCGCACTCAGCTATGGTGCACCCTGGGGAAAGTGATGTCACTGTTGCCCAGAGAGCCGATTATTGGAGAGGCAGCGAGTGGAAGCAAACGACCAATTAGCAGAAATTGGACCAGGAGTGTCTTCACCATCACATCTAATGCTTCAACTCCTGAGTGTCTTTAGATTTCTGGCGACATGCATGTTCGTGTGTGTGCGGTTTGTTGAACCCTTGCTCTGCTCACTCGATCAGATGATTTGGGCTGTAGGGCTGTCACGCCAGCTCAGAGATCCACTCGGTCAACTTACTGAGGTAAACGCTGCGCAGTGGTATCGCTCTTTACAACATCAGACACATAACGGTAATTAATATTAGTCTTCTGCCTGACTATGTTATCAAACAGCTAATAATGTGTTAGTTAATGTTACACAAACCATGTTCCCGTTCTTCATCTCAGAGTCAGACAGCTGCCTTCTAACAATCAGTATCCTTAGAAACGCTTTGAACAACTCAGAACGTCAGTGGAGAAAGGCATATAGTTCATCACAACATCGTAATATACATCACATACCCGCCATATTGCTACATCTACACGATTTTTCATATTCACAGAAAAATATACCAGGATATCCTGGCTTCTCTCGAGACTCCCCTGCTAGTTCGCTGTTAATGATATGCTAAAGCCCACCGGCACGTTGACGTGATTGGTTACAATGTAGTTTCTGACGTCACAGACACCTGCGATTTCAAACCACAGGTTTGAGACTTTTTTTTCACTGCAATTTTAAAGGGTTAGTTCACCCCAAAATGAAAATTCTGTCATTAATTACTCACCCTCATGTCGTTCCACACCTGTAAAAATTTCGTTCATCTTCAGAACACAAATGAAGATCTTTTTGATGACAGAATTCTGTCAGATTTCCTTTCATAGACTGCCTTTGTAACTACCACTTTGATGCTTCAAAAAATAATAAATAAAGAGATCGAAAAACTAATCCATATGAATTGAGTGGTTTAGTCCAAATTTTCTGAAGAGAATCGATCGCTTGTTATGATGAACAGATTTAATTTAGGCTTTTACTCGCATGTAAACATTGATCAGCGAACAGAAGCAGAAGCTCAACTGAACCTGAATAACGCACAAGAGCAAACCTCTTCCGGAAGCTCAAACATGCTGCATAACACGAGAATGAACCTCATTGGTTACTGACCCTTTAAGGAGAAAATATTCAGCAATGGTGTTGACATGTGAATTTGCACATGGTTTGTCTTAAAGCATATTAAAAACACCAGATAAGTACTATTCTTTGAACTTTCTATTCTTCAAAGCCTCCACATGTATCGCGGTTTCCACAAAAATATGATGAAGCCGCACAACAGCTTAGATTTCTGAAGGATCATGTGACACTGAAGACTGGAGTAAATGCTGAAAATGAATAAATTACATTTTAAAATGTATTAATATAGAAAACAATTATTTTAAACTGTGATAATATTTCACAATATTACTGTTTTTACTTTATTTTTGATCAAATAAATGCAGTCTAGCAAAAGATCCCACTTAAATCTTACCGACCCCAAACTCTTGAACAGTAGTATACAATAAAATGCTGATAGCTATTCAGTTAATCATAAAATCACTTTCCTATGAAAACACGAGACTCGTTTAGACTTATTATTCATTTTAAAAGCCCCAGGTCATGTGCCTTAAATACCGCTAAAGTTGCATGCAAAGGTATACTATTGGTAGGAGCCAAAAATTGTTGTACGTTTGTTGATCAGGTTTGCCTTCATAACACAATCTATTTTAGGCTTAATGAGCATAAAGATTGCACATGTAAATTCACTGCTCTGTTGTTTTATTTTTTTTCATGATGCTGTTGTCACTCAGATCTACTGTATCTCTAATCACATTAATGGGGATGATTGCTACATACACTCCCGGTTGACCAAAGTGTGCTGCATGTGACCAGGGCACACCGTTCTGTGTACTGTATATCTCACAATTTTACCATTCATTCACAATAAATGGCATCAGGTCAAAATTTGAAGGACTTTTTTTAAATAAAAAATGTTAACTTTTTTTATCACTTTTTTTTTAAATCACAACACGAGTAGTAAAATAAAGAATCTTTTATAGAGTTATGTATATACGTTTATGTATATTGTTTAGTTTTTTTGTATTTATTGTATTGTTTGTAATATTGAATGTGGAATCTGCCATGAAATAGTCTGTGAAGCTGATACAATAAATGATAGATGATTGCAAATTAACTTCAAGCAAAACAGTTATCATTTTAATAATCAATTTAATAATCCCTGGAAAAGTTACAGTTGATTCCATAATAAAAACTAGATGCCTTTCGCAGATGTAAATAAATGTAGAACACTTACTAGTACAATCTCAAGTGCTTTATTGCTGTTATGCAAGGGTTATTATAACTATAAAAATTAAGTACTCAAATTTCTTTCCAAGATCATGCAAATTGTTCCACTGTTATTATTCATATGGTTTTATTTTATTAATCAAATTTAAATGCCATTCTTCCACTTGAAGATATAGTCTTTAACATGTAAACTAGAGATGCAAACATGTAGTCCGTTGTGAAATAACTGTTACTACATTAGTAACAGAGTATTTTAGCACATGGGAGTGCTATACTGACCAATCAGCACTTCTATGATCAAGTTCAACCTGTTTTATGTTGCATATTGTACCACATACTGTTTTAAAAAATTGTATACAGTATATACTGTGTAGTATGCAATATGCGAGTATTCCACTCTTTTTCTCTCTCTTTCCTGCAGAGAATGTTCCAGTGGAGCTGCGAGAGCCGTTCTACTGTGATCAGTACGAGCAAGAACACCTGAAGCCTCCCGTCACGCGCCTACTGCTGTCCCCCGAACTCTACTGTCGCACTTACGGCCTGCTGCTTGGCGGAAGCCCGGGGGCAGAGGGGCTCCCCAAAGACATTCCAGCACTCCTACAGGTCCTGGGCAGGAAGGGCTTGGCACCCAAAGAACAGAATGCCCCTGTGACAGAGGCCGAGCTCCGACAGAAGCCCATCAAAATGGTAAGACGTATGAGCGGAGTCGGCACATTCCTGTCTGAATTATGTACAGAGCTGAGTTTCATTAAACAGCAATTTGGAGTTGATACAGTAGCTTTTGTATCTCAAAACCCAGAGCTGAGTTGCTGTCTGCAGTCGAATCGAAATTCAACCTCAAGTGCTCTCATCTGCGCCACATTAATAGCCCTCCTCATATGAACCGCCTGAGAGACTCGACTATCAATCACGATTGATTCTGATGTTAGCTAAGATAAAGAGTTGATAGTCAAGTCACATTTATTTATATAGCGCTTTATAGATTTTCAGAGCAGCTTCACATTAATAAACAGGAAAATTAACTGTCAATGTTATAAAATGATGAAACAAATTCAATTTCAGCTGTAAAGCAGCTGTACTGAAGGTAAGTGCCATTATTCAGCTCATTTTAGTTCAATGTTGATTCAGTTTAGTTCAATAACTGTCAATGTTCAGTTCATCCATAAGCAACTCTACATACATAAGGTGAAAGTATCATTGTTAGTTCAATGCTGATTCAGTTCAATCAGTCAACCCCTACAATGCAAGTAAATCACTCGCCTATGCCACCAAATTTCACGAGAGGCGACTAAAAATGTATTTAATTAGCCAGTGGCTGAATTGTACGATTACAGTTGCCTGTAAATGAGTTAGAGGCACACTTTCTCTCACACACATGCACTCAACGTAAGAGAAAGAGAGAGCACATGCAGGGCTAATTGACAGAACTGTCACTGTCCCAATCGGACCAGTGCTGCGTCATCATGAAAGTTTATCATTTGCACACGTTTTTAAGCCTTGCCGATTTAAACATTCAAGTGAAAGATAACTCGCGCGCGCTGTGTGAGAAGTTTTGTGTGCGCAAACTGCCATCGTCTGCCAGAAGCTAGGTTATTTTAGTTTTAAATATGGATATTTTTCTTATAAAACTGCATTGCTTCACTTCAGAAGGCCTTTGTTAACCCCCTGGAGCCATATGGATTACTTTTATGATGGATGGATACATTTTTTTTGGGCTTCAAAATCTCACCCCCTATTTAGTACCATTTATAAAGCTTGGAAGAGCCAGAATATTTTTAAATATATCTTCTATTGTGTTCGTCTGAAAGAAGATGGTCATATACACCTAGGATGGCTTGAGGATGAGTAAATCATGGGATAATTTTCATTTTTGGGTGAACAATCCCTTTAAGTGCATAGTATCAGTATATTAAATCAGTGCATTGACTCTTAAAGTGACAGCAGCCTAATATTCCTGCTGCTGCCTGTGTTAAAGGTTTAGTTCACCCAAAAATGAAATTTCTGTCATTTATTACTCACCCTCATGTCGTTCTACACCCGTAAGACCTTCGTTCATCTTCGGAACACATATTAAGATGTTTTTCATAAAATCCGATGGCTCAGTGAGGCCTCTATTGACAGCAAGTTAATCAACACTTTTAGATGCCCAGAAAGCTACTAAAGACATATTTAAAACAGTTCATGTGACTGCAGTGGTTCAACCTCAATGTTATGAAGTGACGAGAATACTTTTTATGTGGCAAAAAAACAAAATAGCGACTTTATTCAACAATATCTAGTGATGGGCGATTTCAAAACACTGCTTCATGAAGCTTCGAAGCTTTACAAATCTTTTGTTTCGAATCAGTGGTTCAGAGTGTGTATCAAACAGCCAAAGTCACATGATTTCAGTAAATGAGGCTTCGTTATGTCATTAGTATTTCGAAATTTCAATAGTTCACCACTGGGGGGCGTGAAGAAAGAGCAACATCAGCATTGATAAGATCCATTTAGTCTCACTACTTTTAATGAAGATGATTGTGTGTTGAACTTTAAGATGCGGTGGAGAACTTTTGTTTTGGAGGGCATTTACACCTGGATAGCTATCCAATCAGAGAAAACGCATGAAGTGACCAGGTTTAAACAGTCCCTTAAATGGTATATGAAAATTTGAAAATATACTTCATTATTTTTCTAAAGCTGTTTGCCAATTTTGATGGAAATTTACTGAGTTTGTTGCAGTCAATGAAAAACACACGTGATTCTGCCACAGGCACAAATGAGGTATCCAGAAGACCATACCTAGAATTTGAGATAGCCTTTGTTTGGAGCTGCCTATGATGGCAAAAAATGTTAGCTTGGTAGGAACCTCAGTAGGTTTTGAGAAACAACTGATGCATATGTGATGTATTGAGCATGGGTGACTCATTACAGTTCACCAGTTCAGATCAATGGGAAATCAAAGCTGATTTGGCCTGCCAAAAGTCACAATCAATTCACCTTCTTAGACCAGCATGGGGATGGTTTCATTGCAGCACTGGGGGATGTTTTCTGGAGGTGAAGGGGCTTCTGGGGAGGGGTGACTCCTGTTTATGCTTGATTTCCAGGGATTATAGCACATAAAGCATCTCCCCCTCTCCTGCAATTCCCCTGAGTGGATCCAGCTGTAAGGGACAGGACAGTTATTGAAAGACCGCATGCTAACCCCTGACTCACTGGGGTGGGCGGAGAGACACAGTGGAGGGGCTAACAAATAGTGGCAGGGTCGAGGGATCAGGCCTTAAAACAATAACCAGACAAAAGACAGCAGACCTTATACTGATGTAGCACTTTCCTCTCTGTCAGAAAAGGACCTTCTCACAGCTGGAAGTGCTTTAATAGAGTGTTTGATTCTCCTTGGGCTCAGAGATTTTTACATTAAAAGCAAACATTAGTGTTGTCAAATATAAATGTCATGGCTAGTGATGGGTCAGTATATCAGACAGGTGATATTTTCACCCAAAAAGGAACTTTTTTTTTCTTACTCACCCTCATGTTTTTCCAAATCTGTATGAGTTTCTTTCTTCTGCTGAACACAAAAGAAGATATTTTGAAGAATGTCGGTAATCAAACCCATTAACTTCCATAATAGTTTTTTTCCTACTATGGAAGTCAATGGCTACAATCAACTGTTTAATTACCAACATTCTTCAAAATATCTTCTTTTGTGTTCAGCAGAAGAAAGAAACTAATACAGAGGGTGAGTAAGAAATGACAAAATTTCAATTTTTGGGTGAGCTATCCCATTAATAAGGTTGTCTGATTACTGTGCCCACTTGACTGATTAACAGAAATGTAATTTCTCTGTGTGTCAGGTCCTAAATCTGCACATATCGACATATCGATGGGTACTACAAATTTTGTTTTCAAATATTTACAATAAGTTGTGAGGCAATTTTGGACGTTATTAATAAAATAAGACATGCAAGTTCTGTGTGAATAATTTGTAAATTGCATTCAGTGCAACAATTTATTTAATTTGTAAACAAATTTGTTTGCCGTATTACACTTAAAATTGCTGCAATTTTATGCACGTCACAATTGCAATCATTTTTTTTTTTTTGTATATTTGTTTTATTTTTTTGTTTTTGTTTTTATTTTGGTTTTTTTTTTTTTTGTTTAGTTTAGTTTTGTTTTGGAAACAAAGTGTCCCACAAATTGCTCGTAGATGCATTGAGTATAATGACAGTGGTCATACTGAAGACTTTGCAAGAGCTTAGAAAGGCTGCATCTTTTGGCAAATTTAGCAAAGAGAGACCCCGATAACAGCCCTACAAGTCATACCGCTTCTTTTTTTGGTACCATTCTCCGCAGTGACCCAATTCTTGCTTTGGCTCGCCCCCGTTATACCCAATTTAAATTCTGTGTATTTGTTCCAGCCTCAGTTCTCCAACAGAGCCATCTCTGAGTGCTGACTCTTCTGAGGATGCCAAATATTGTGTGGTGCTGGAGGCAGGTGAACATTCAGCGCTCTGGGACTCCCGGTTGCAGGTCCCCTGCTGGTGTCATGATGCGCTCGGTGAGCAGTGCCGATGCTCTGGGCTCATCTGGTGCTGTCTGGCTGCTTGTGGTGCGCTTCCTGGGCCTGGCTGTGGGGGCGGCTGGCTGGCTGACTGGCTGCTGTAGCAGCGTGATGAAAGTGGGTCATGATGTAGTATTAGGATGGAGGCGCAGCAGGATGTTAGCCAAGGCCAGTAAACAGACTTTAGCTGTTCCAAAGCTGTTTTAGCAATGAGCATGTATCAAAACTCAACATATCAGCATACTTCCTGCACAGAAAGTAGTGATAAATAAAACTTGATGGTCATATGCAAATGTTGCAATCTGTAGGACAAAGACAAAGCCACACTTGTAATGCACTTACATTAAATTAATGTAATGTAAATTAAGGTACCTTGTAAATACAATGGCATTTGTATATGGCAGTTGTTCAGTACTCTTGTATAAATGAAAGTCCCATGGTGTTGGCATCTTTGCATAATTGATGAAATTTGCAACATTGACACATGTTGAACTGAATTTGAACTAAATAGAGCTGAATAATGACACTTGTGTTCTGTAGAGCTGCTATAATGCTGAAATTAATGTGAATGGTGAATTTTGCAACACTTTCCTGTTTATTTATGTGAAGCTCCTTTGATCTGTATTGGATGAAGCACTGTACAACTAAATGTGACTTGACTTAATGCAAAAGCACTTTTTTGTAGGGTCCACTCTATGTGGAACAGGGAAAACATAATCTCTTCTGAGTGAAGGAACATCTGGAGACACATTGCTCTGACCTCCAGGTTAGCTGTTCACCTCTCTGCAGGTTTGACATTTTCCGCTCGGATGCGGCGCAGAGCCCAGCCCCCACAGAGGATAAAGATCTGTGAAGATTAGCGATAATCTGTGATCCAGACTCAGCGTCATCATCCAGCTGAATATTAACAACCAGACATGTCACCCACCTCTGTTATGTTGAACTGATCTGAAAGGTTTTTTTTTTTTTTTTTTTTTCATTTTTTTATTTTATTATATATAATTTTTTTATTTCATTTTTTATTTTATTATATATATATTTTATTTTATTTTATTTTATTTTATTTTATTTTATTTATTGCCACACACATGCTGCATCTGTGCAGTTCCATTAGAGCCTCATATTTCTGCTGTTGTTGTTTTGTTTGTTTTAGATTTTTGAGGGGAAATCATGTATTAAATGTCTTGAGTTTGTGTAACCTGAACTGGGGAGTTTGGAAGTCAGATTATTGCCGTCTACTTCCTGAAGTTCCTGTACAGCTGTGAGACTCAAGGAACTGCAGTATGGCTAGCATGGCTTTGTGTTCTACTCTTTGGTTTTATTAATAACACATTTGCTTTCCACATTAGAAATGTTTTCAGTATACGGCGCATGTTTACATGTCTGTGCTTAGAGAACAAGTTTATACCATCCAGGGCTGCAGGGCTTCCTGTAAATCACCCCTGCTGTGGCCCCCGGCTCTCTTATCCTACTGTTTGTGGGACACCGAGGGCCGGGGGTTAGAATAAGAGTCAATTTTCTCCCACAGTGAACTTTTGCCTTGTCATTCCAGTGGAGTATTTTGGCAGTTGTCACAGGACTGCCCGGGTTTGCGTGACAGTAGAATGTCATTAAGAGTAGCTGTCGTGTTACCTCAGGATTTCTAGCTTCAGTGCTCGAGGTTGTGGTGAGGAGCATTATGGGTCACACTGGTTGTTATGGTGATTTGGCAGGCTGGATGAGCTCTGTGTTCCACTGTTGGTCCTGCTCCCTTCTCATTAGGGAAACTTGTGATTCGGCTTAGCGAGTCCTGGAGAGTCAGGACGGGAAATCCAAGCCCCCCCCCCCCCCCCCCCCCCCCCCCCGCTCTGTTCTCGCTTTCATTCCTCTCTTTTGTCATGAACTGCTCTCCACTCCCTCCTCAGTATAATTACTATACCGCATGTGACCTCTGCAGTACGGTCTGTAGTTTCTTACTGATCAAACAGAAACTGCAGAATCTTTCACTTGTTTTGGGTGGAATTCTGTAGAATGTTTAACATTGTAAATGTGTGAAATGGGACTGTAGTGCACTCTTATTTTCAGCTATAAGCATTTTCAAATTAGCCAAAATATACAATAAATATAGGCACTACTTTTCAAAAGTTTGGGTTCGGTCAGGTTTTTTTTTTTTTTTTTTAAATGTTTTCTCAACAAGGCTGCCTTTATTTGATCAAAAACAGTTTGTGAAATATAATATTTATATTTTTGTAACATTACACTCTAAAAATACTGGGTTAAAAACAACCCAAGTTGGGTTGAAAATGGACAAACCCAGCGATTGGGTTGTTTTAACCCAGCAGTTGGGTTAAATGTTTGCCCGACCTGCTGGGTAGTTTTATTTAACTGTTGTTTAAAAAATACTGTATTGCTTACTTAAAATGAACCCAAAATATGTTGCAAATTGACATTAATATGTTAAATAAATGAACATTATTATTAAGTTTAATCAATAATTAAGCAAACATTTATTAAATTACTTATTAATAAATGTTCACCTTTTGATTTATTATTGTTGCCTCTAGTAATTATGTGTCTGATTTTTAATTTTCAGCCTATTTTTGGGTTCATTTTAAGCCAGCTGTACTGTAATTTTTAAACAATAGTTGGCAAACATTTCACCCAACCGCTGAGTTAAATGTTCGGAAACGCTGGGTTTGTCCATTTTCAACCCAGCATTTTTTAGAGCATATAAATGTTTTTAGAGTGTATAAATGTCTTACCGTCATTTTTGATTCAGCATCCTTTTTGAATAAAAAAAAAATTAAAGTCTTACTTTTCCCAAACTTATGAAACCGTAGTGTAAATATTATTTTTTTCCCCTTTTTGTCTGAGTTTCTTTCCCTGTTTCTTACATCTTACCAAACAGCATGTAACAGCTGCCCAAGAGCTTTTATTGCTCTGTTGCTAATTTATGCATTTCAGAATGATCTCTGGCATTTTTATCGTCACTAAAACCGACACTTCCGTTGTCTTCCCGTTTCACTTTGCACCAGAACATCTGTTCTTAAACCGACACAGCGATCGGCTGAAACCCTCCCACTGTGGCTTATCCTCACAAACATGGGCCCCCTGGCTGAGCCAGTCACTGGAAGCTGAGGTATAAATGCTCTCCGACAGGGCTGCTTCTCCCTTGGTGCTCTGCAGAGGTCAGCACTTCAGTTCACGCTCGGAAACACACCACTGTGTGTCACTGTACTGGACAGGATAAACGCATTAATGGGTGGCTGCAAAGGATGAAAGCTGCCTGTGTTGTGTGTAAGGGGAAGACACTGGATAGGACAGATTAGCATTAGCCGTGTATGGTAGAGAGGCGGGCCACATAAGGGAATGTGTTCTTCTGACCTGTTTGACTGTTTGAGAGTTAATGATTATAGCAGACTAAGCGTAGCCAATTCGGATAAAAGGCAGTGAAGACATTCAGGTGAGGGCATTCATTTTCACAAAACAGTAATGGATAACACAGCTGTCGAAGGCAACGTGCATTCTATTGATTTTTGTCCAAGTCTTTTGTTTTCATCTTTAAGAGCATGAAAAGAAGTCAGAAAATGTCTGGCGTTGCTCCAGCTGATAGTGAATGATTGGCTTTGGTCTTGTTTGTCTCAGTCATAAACCAAGAGGAAATCTGTTGGTTTTGTCCTTGAAAAACGTCCTGTCTTTACTGTAAAAACCCTCTGGCTGATTTTGACTGTGGAAAGAGCATTCTCTCATATTGATTCAAATGTCCCCTAGTCTTAACAGAATCTCCCCAGTGACATTGGTGGGGGACATATTGAACATCTCCTCCCCTTTTGTAAAATAGCCAATCCGCTTGTTAAGTCGTGACGTAAGGAACGCCGTTTCTGGGTCCACAGATTTTTACTTTTGATGTCATTTCATTGTCATTTGTGTAGCTGAATCAAAAATTGAAGGAACAAACAGAAGGTACACAAAATTATGCATTCACTTGTTTCACTTGAGAATGCCATTGCGACGGCCGTTTACGAGCGCTATTTATTCATATTAAACGTTTAACACTTAAAGTTAAACATTTAAAATACTTAGTTTAAACAACAGTCTCCGTGCTCACAGCGTCACAGACATTAATATTTTAACGATTTATAAAAGATGAATCACTGTCTGGCCATCTGGGATTTTGCTATGGAGATAAAGGTTATGATTATAATTTTCTGATAGTATTACACCACATCGTGTGTGTATATTAGCACCATTTGTTGTTTTCTTGTGGTACGAGATAGAGCGTTTGGACCCGGAAGCGCTGCAGCGTGACGTCAGACTTAACAACCGAATCTTGGTCAGAGCCATTGAACTTGGTAAAACCTCAGTTTCCTGAGTTCCCAATGTTTCTTCTTCATTACACTTTAAAATACAGCATTCTGTGCAGAATTTAAATGGGTCCGATATGATTTGTGGTCTGCGCCGACTCGCGCATATGATCCACTCTGTGCTATCGTGTCTCTAGATCAGAGCAGACTGTGCTCGCGCTGCAGCGGTTCACATGACACTAATGCGAAAACGAACTTCATTCGCCTCAATGGAAAGCATATTTACACTGTCTTAATCGTTCCCTATCCCCTATGTATCACCATGTAGAAAATAGTAAATGTGTGAACAAGTGACCGATTTCAGCCGCAGCTTCAGCGTCTATTTATAATGTAGCGGGCAGGACACTTAAGGTTCTAAAAAGCATTTGATTGGACAGAAGATTTGATGAGAAGCTGAAGTGCGCAGTGATGTCGTCATGAAAATCCATGATCCATTTTAATGGAAGTGAGAGACTAAGTTTTGAATGCTTAAATCTCCTAAATGTGAATTTTGTCATTGTTTTGAAACACACCACCTTATTGATAACCTTAAGGCTAACATATTCATATTAAAAGCTAAAAAACTTCAATTTTGATTTCAGGGGTACTAGGCTTAAGCCTTTTCTGTGAAACCGGTGGTTTTTTGTTGTTGTTTTTTTTTACTGTAGTGCGAAGAAAAATTACTGTATTTTTTATTAAACTCAGCATTAATGTAATTATTTGTACTTTGTATTATTATATTATTGTTATTATACAAAATATGATTTAGACCAATTTTGTGCAATTCACCTGTATATTTCCTATATTGACCCGACTGACACTCTCAGTGGTTTGGGACGCGGGTAGTAAACGTCCCCTGGTTGAAGTGCAGAGAGTAGTTAATGGCTTAACCCTCTTATCGCAGCTAAGGTGCTCTCCGTGACTGAGCTGATAATGTAGTTTGGTTGTTTTTAATGGGCTTGGTCACGAGCAGCCTCACTGTAATGGGCTGGGAGGATGAAGAACAGCACTTATCATCTGTGTCCGCTGTAGATTATCATTTCTATTACATCCTCTGGGATGTTGTTGTTATTGGACCCTGTCAGTGTAAGGAAGATGGGTTTGCAATAAGGGGTGAGATGATACCAAAATATTAGTAGTTGATACCAATAATAGTGTCACAATTCTTGATTGAAATTTTAATACCACCGGAAATTATATATGATGTGATGTGATATTATTATTATTATTATTATTATTATTATTATTATTATTATTATTATTATTTGTCCAAACGGATTTCATTTTAACTGTGAATACATCACCAAAATGGCCAGTTTGACCAAGAAGCAGTTGACTTTTAGTAGCAATTTGGTACCAGAGTACCAGTATTGTTGACAAGTTCCCTCGTTGTGAGTATTCTTCGCACACTCACATTGAGAAAGTTCAACACCCACATACACACACGCGAATGCTGGAGTTTGGATTTGCAGTACCTATTGAGCTGTTCTGCAGCGCTGCCCTGTATCCTGTCACACATGAGTCATACTGCAATATATCAACGAGAGAGGGAAAGAAGAGGAGGGAGGGGAACAATATTGCTGCAACACTTAAAAAGAAAAGAAACAACAGGAAGTCAGTGCTGAATATTGATCCATTTCTTGCTGCTTAATTGCACAGTGCTTCAACGTTGCGTTACGCAGCAAAACACAATGCACATGAAAATCATGGCACAATTTTTTGTTTTGCTCTGAGTCATTCACTTAGTGCTCTGTATCTCTTTCTTGAGTGTCACCCACACTTGTGCAGAAAACAAAAACGTGTTTCTCTTTAATAGAGACTCTCATTAGGTCTTGCTTTCTTGGACTGTTCTGAATGTTACTAGACGGTGTTATTACATTAAGCACATTAGACCACTGTTTGTAATGACAGCTGGGTTTTCTCAGTGTTCTGACAGTCCTGTTTGTTTCCACTGATTCGTTCAGAGTGCCCACTTGGAGTTGATAGATGCCTTAATGGCAGTGGGTGCCATGGAGACGGTGAGCACAGTCTTGGCGAGTGGCGGATCGGAGCTGCTGGGTACAGATGCAACCTGGGACAGAGCCCTGCTTTACTGGGTGAACACGGTGAGTCTTGTAAAGAACCACAGCTACCCCTAGTAAAAAAGTAATATAAAATACATATACTTCAAATCTATTAACACATTTACTGACATATCGCTTGAGACTTAGGCCTACTGATTTATAATCTTAACTTGTGCACAATGCACATTTCTTAATATTAACCCTAAAATGTGTTTTAATGTATTGATGAGGATTTTATGATATTTAAATAATAACGGTCTTTAAATGCAAGATATTTAAAGTGTACTTAAAGTATACTTGCAATAGTTCCACTTAAGCACAAACAAGTATACTAAGTATACCTTTAGTTGGACCTCAGCACTACTTCTGCACAACTAAAGTGCATTAAGTACAAAATTAGTTGTTCTAATTTAGCAGACTTTAAGTATACCAGTTTAGTATACCAAAAGTACAATTGCAGGATATTTTTATTAAGTATTATTAAGTACAAATGTCAATGTATTTGTAGTATAAAAATAAATGTATTTCAAATACATTTTAGTATATTTATTTTTCACTAGGGACACCATTTCTTGTAGCTCAAACAAAACCTCTATGACTGACTTCTGTGGAGCACAAAAGATGTTTACCATAATATGCAATATTCCAATTTTTAAGAAGGGGAACATTGTTATCTATGAATAACACTCTAAGTCTCTAAGTAATAAATTTCACAACTAAGCTATCACATTGCTTCAGAAACTTTTATACTACTTTTATAATACTTATGTAGTGCATTTTTGTCCTTTTGGAGATTAAGAGCTCTGTCCCCTTTTACTTTCATTGTATGGAAAAACGCCTTGAATATTCTATTGAACTCGTGTTCCAACACAGGTTTGGAGCAAAATGAATGTGAGTAAAGAGCAGAATTTTCATTTTGGAGTGAACTATGCCTGTAGCATATATACTTCCCTGTTTACATGTACTTGCTAACCCATAATACAGTACACAATATTATTGGTCCTAAAATAGAACCCTGTGGAACACCTTCACAAAAGACTCTGTGGGCGTGGTCTTCAGCAAATAAAGTCATATGGACTACTTTGATTTTTACTTTTGATGTCATTTCATTGTCATAATATGTTTTTTTTTTTTTTTTTTGGTTTTTTTGCTTTTGTGTAGCTGAATCAAAAATTGAAGGAACAAACAGAAGGTACACAAAATGATGCATCTCAGCCTAGTACTGAACCACAGCCTGTTCAGCCTTCGGTAAGAAACACTCATTAACAAACATTTAGACTTGCTCACAAAAAGCTCAAAGGGCACATGTGTACGATAACTTGACCCCTACACCTCTACAAAAACAGTGACTCATTTCCTTAGCAGCACTATCTTTTTCCTCAAGGTCTGCTTTGCTGTCTAAATACCTATCCTATCCTCCTGCTTCTTCTCACTTCTCCTCCTGCCTCTTTCTCTTCTCATGTTCCTTCACTTCTTTCTGACAGTGTCCCACCCGCTGGTACTGGAAACTTGTTCCTGTAAGTCTCTCTCTCTCTCGTCTTCCATTCCACCCTACTTTCCTCCATTTCCCTGTCCTAAATCCATATAATGCTGTCCTATTTCGCCCCCTGCTGACTGCAAAGGTTACGTAGATGGAATTTGATTCCATTCACCTGCTTGGGCAATTACTTTAAATCAGGTCTCAATTTTAGGATCCCCAATCTTATAACATGGACAAAAATTATGTATGCTAATATTGTCAAATATTGAATGAACTGCAAAGACTATCAGATTATTACCAGATTAAAAGAGTTGTATCCATTGTCTCAACATCCTGCATAGTCATTTGCATTACAAAAACTAAACCAGATATAAACATGGCATGGCATGACATGTAAATTGTAGGTTAGGGTACCATAGTATTTGGTGGTTAAGTGAATATAGTGTGTCTTTGTAATATTAGTGCACTTATCTGCTAGTGTATGTTGTGTATAAAGTAGAAAAGGTCTCTATTGATGTATCAGGTGTTGGATGTTCACACAGCTGCCTCTGTTCTTTGCTTTGACTTGTTGAAAACTAAGTCTCTTGAGTGTTTGCTGTCCCACTTCCCATTAACAACGTCCTTGCTGTTCACTTTTACTACATTTTGTCTTCATGCGCTGTTTGCATGGATTCTTTCAGGGCTTTTTTTGGCTGTGTTTTGTTTTTTTCTTTTAAACATTTATTACCGTCTCTTATTGTCATTTGTATGCATTTTTCATTTAGTGTTTGTATCTTGGGTATGGACATGTTTCCATCTCTTTGCAGTTGCATAAAATGGATAACGGATTTGTAATAGTGTTCTGTTACTGTTTAACAAATGCATTGTCTGCTGTCTGAGAAGAATGAACAATTACACAATAACACTGTTGAACAACAAGCAACCTAGCACTTTCTCCATTATTGCAGTTCAACCGAATATTTTTCTTGTTCAGATCCGGTACAGGAAGGACAGGATGCAGTCTAAGCTCAAACCTTGTTTTCCTGTGGTGAATGAAGTGAAGGATCTCTCAAACGGATGTGCCATTGCTGCTGTTATTCACCATTACTGTCCTGGTCTACTGAGATTAGAGGGTACGGTCACATCTCAGATCACTGTGTCACTGAATAGATGAGTAAGACATTTATTTCAGTTCCTTGTCTTTACAGATGTATGTATGAAGGACTCCATGTCTGTGGCTGACAGCCTATATAACCTACAGCTGATTCGAGAGTTCTGTGACAGCTGTTTGAAGAGCTGCTGCCCTCTAGTGTTGGAGGATTTACTCTACAGCCCAGCAAACTTAAAGGTATAAAGAAATCTAAATTAAAACATGATGAGGAGAGGGAATCTGGATAGTGTAGTACAGTTAGGACAGAAAATGTACTGTGCTGATTATGTTTGTAGTATGTGCTTTTAAGTATGCAGAAGGTTAGTGCACCAAAAATCGTGTAGCTTCACGATTAAGCATGGGGTTTTTAATAGCACACCATTCAAGCACCTGTCATGTGTGATTGCAGAGAATGCACGATGCAGGAGAATATCAGAAATCTTTTATTAACACTTAAACTAAGAATACTCAGGAGATTGCAGAGAAACACTGGAGGAAACAACCACTACACATAAACGAGACTGAATAAACAACTGAGGGAACTAAGGACATATATACACGGGGGAGAGATAATTAACTAGAACAGAAACAGGTACGGGATTAATTAACAACCAAGGAGATTAACAAGGGAACAGAACTCAGGTAAAGCAGAACAGGGATCAGTGAAAATGAAACCAAAACACAACATACACGTTACAGCACTTTTGATCTACTTTTTGCAACTATCGATTTTGAAACTTCAAAGCCGCTTTATATAGGACAGATAGTATGCAAATTGGGATTTACTCAAGATTATTATATACATCACCCCCATTAATGTTCAAAGACAATGCGGATAGACTAGATGAGACTCTTCATGCTAATTTAAAAGTCTGCATTCTTGAGGTATTTTTGTATGCAATTTTTTTTCTCTCTCTAGACAAACATACTGAGCTTTCTGGCAGAGCTCTTGTATTGGTTTGAAGTCTCAAAGCCAGAGTTTGTTCAGCCCCTGCAGGACACACAGCTGACTGGTAAGTGTACATCTTGAATCTCAATGAATAAATGTTTTATTTCACTATAACTTTTAGATTTAGATTATTCTGTGACAGTCTGTTAAAAAAGGATGTGTAAGATAAAGTATTGTTCTGTTCTTGTAGAAACCAGTAATGGCAACAGTGGGTCCAGCAACAGGTAAAACAGAAGTTTTTTTTTTCTTCTTCTTCTTCTTCTTTTCATTTTGTTGTAAAAAAAAAAAAAAAAAGCTATGTTTATAATTTGACATCATAAACTGTCGGAGTTGCTTCTAAGAATACACAAAATTATACTCAATCATATTTTATAATGATCTGAATTTTCAGTGTTTTTAAAAATGTCCACCTAAATGAACCTTTATAAAATCAAAGCCGAAACTTAACATGGTTCATTTGTCTTTTATGTGCCAGTGGTTCTCCCTCTATCTTCAAAAAGCCTTTCCTGCCCATCTCTTCCCCTGTGACTGCAGCAACGGGTGAGGAAAACCGTTTCTGTGTCCCAAGTCATCAGCTGCCATTATGTGTCTGTTCCATTCAGCGTATTGTATACGTGTACACGCTGTGTTTATTCTTGTTCATCAATCACATGGTCTGTGTTTGCATGTTGTATTTGTTACCTAGTCATGTGTGTGTTGTCTCTATGATCAGGATCTCTGACTCAGTCTACCTCAATGTCTCATGTAGAGGCAGCAGGACGAACATGGTCTAAGAAACCTCTTAGGTAAGGTACCTCAATGTCGTTTTTTGCATTTCACTTTTCTTAATACTTTCTGGATTTCTGCATTAATCTTTTTTCATGACTGCTCTTCAGCCGTCCACTGTCCTCTGCGGTGTCCTTCAGTATCCCTTTTGGTCTGGACAGTGATGTTGACATTGTGATGGGGAACCCTGTTATAACTCGATCTGTCAGCTCAGACAATCTCAACCCTACTGGTCAATCCATGGCACGTGTCCCCTACACACCTCCAGAGGACCTCAGCCACTTCCTGAGTAAGCCCACTGGGCCCAATGGCCCTCAAAGAGCTTCCTGGGCCACTCGGACTCGTCCAATGCTAGCTGAGGAGAACGGCATTGATGAGAGTGAGACAGGAGAGCTACCAACAATTGAAGAGGCACTGCAGATCATTCACAATGAAGAGAAGATGGAACCTCGTCTTCACCCTGACGGGGCACCCGATGGCTTCTTTCTGCATTCACCAGATGATCCAGCAAACGCTAGACACAATGGCAGCCCAGCGAATCTCAGCTCTTCAGCCCCATCCCGCTCAGGAATGCTCTACCACCGATCCTCAGGAGTCCCACCAGAGCCCAGCCGCACCAGACACCCCTCAGAAGGATCCAGAGATGACGACTCTGTGTTAAGAGATGGAAGCGTAGATTCGGATGCCTCGGAAGATCTTCCAAAAACCCACTCCACCCCTGCCACACCCGCTTCGGGCCCTCACATATCTCGATCGCGTGGCGAAGAGACACCTGATAGCGGTGTGAAGATGACCAATTTCGCTGAACGGAAGAAGAAACTGGTTCCAGAGCAGGTACGAACCAATGAGCCACAGGCCCCACAAATGACTACATGGGCAAAGAAATCAGAGGAGAGTCCTAGTAAGAGTCCTGCTCTCAGCACTGAAATGTCAGAACTGGGGGCGAGGCTGGAGGAGAAACGGAAGGCCATTGAGGCTCAGAAGAAGCGTATAGAAGCCATCTTTGCCAAACACCGGCAACGGCTGGGAAAAAGTGCCTTCCTACAGTTAAAGAAGGAGCAGGAGGATGGGGATGGTGAGGAAGGACGTCAGGGGGAGGCTGGCACCTCGTCCATAGAAGATGACCTCAGCCGTTTGGCGCTGGAGGAGAAACTGGCACGCTTGGAGAGAGAGGAGCAGCAGGAGGAGCAACAGGAGGCACAGTTGAAAAAGAGGCCTTCAATAGAAGAAGAGGGAAATATCAAGCCCACTGTCCAACAGGACATTCCAATAGAGAAAGACAGATCTGGAGTAGGAATTCCTGGAGGGAAAGGCACGGCCCCACTGGGTGATTACAACAACGCTGTGTCTAAACTAAGCGCTGCTCTCAATTCTCTCCAAAATGATATGCAGCGCCTCTCGGAGCAGCAGAACCAGCTGATGAAGAAGAAGGCAGCTCCTAACAACCAGGCTTGGGTCATCCCACCCACCTCCAAACCCTCAACAACTGCACCTTCTCGTTTGTCAAGAGAGTCCAATCGTGACCTACCCTCTGCCTCCTCCTCTCCTTCCCCATCTCGCAAGACGTCAAGTCAGACCGCTCCCCCGAAATCACCTGCATCCCACCGTAGGGCACAGTCTGCACCTCCGAAGAGCCCCAAACTGCCTCACCACCCTCGACCTGCAGAGCTCAAGATGCCCGTTTCCACACGAGTCTTAACTGCCCCTCAAAATGTGGACAGCATTCCTCACTTACGAAGAGTGTCTCCATGGCAATACAGGGACCAGAACTCGTCTACTTTCAACATAGGTACACCCACTCAGAGTGAGTCCCGCTCAGCTTCATCCCTGTCCAGACCAGAGGACAACTTCTCAGACACCGGTTCCAGTGAGGACCATACAATCTTCAGTATGGAACTGGAGGGTGGATCGTCACAAGTTTTGCCCCATAAGGAGCGTCAGGGTGGTGGCAGCAGCTCGGGTGCTCCTTCCGAGTGCTCTTTTGAGAGTGACATTCCAGCAGCGGCTTTCAACGGCAAGCGCAGTAGCCTTATCGAGATCTCACTGTCCTCTCTCAAAGCATTAGAGGGTGAAGAGGCAGATCAGAGCCAGGATATCTTCTCAGACTCAATGAGCGACCAAACAGAGCCAGAAATGAGGGGTGGAGTTGGATTCTTCTTCAAGGTTAGGGGAGAAGCAAATGTAAACTTGGAGATGTTTAGCCTAAAAGGTGTAGCATTCATTTAACTGTCTGAAACTGTCTCTGTAGCAGGATGAAGCTCGACCCGAAGATGAGATGGAGAAGAGAAGAGCAGCATTACTTGAGAAACAACAAAAGAGAGCAGAAGAGATAAAGAGACGAAGACAGGAGCAAGAAAGAGAGAGGGGGGCAAGGTGAGGCTTAAAACCAAAGCTTTGGAAAGTGACAGCGATGTGTGGTATGAACGATACCACAAATCAGGAAACTTATTGAGGAGATGTGTGCTTTTACTTTCTAAGAGATTAGCCATGCTGAATGATAAAACCTTACATTTAAAGGAGGGTTCTAAGCCATATGTGGAAACAATGCCAAGCTGAAACAAACACCTTGGAAAAAACCCTTAGTTATAACAGTGTTATAACCTTAGTTGTTATAGCATAAAGAATCTTACCAATAAGTGTTTTCTAGGGGTGTAATGGTTCTCGGTAAAAAATCTAACTGTACCGCTCTCCACCCACGGTTCGGCACGCACTTGTACGATGGTTCATCTCAAATCTGACAATGCATACACATCTATATGGTTTGTTAAAAATAAATAGAACACAGACATAGTTAGGATACGCATTCTGGCTTCCCTTAAACTTTGTTCAGTGCAAGTGCCGTATGCTCTATGACCAGTCATTTACACCGACATTACCCAGGTGTGGATAGTGCGCGAGAGCAGTTGAGACATGAACAGCACACGCTGCTATCCATGTATAAACTAAACTCATTTAACACATGGCAATTTAAACATTCAAGCGCAAGACATGAAAGTGAATTTTGCGTATGCGCTGTAATAAGATTTGTGTGTGCACTTAACCGAAAAGCAGAGTCTCAGACAGCTAGCAAATACTGAGTTGTCTTTCAAGTCTTGTGAAATCACTTACTGCTCTTGACTGAATAGCTTTTGTAACTTTAATAATGATTCATCTTTGTTTAATTTATACAGTGAAGATTATATGCAATGATGTTTTACATTTTGATTACTCAATTTCTGTACTTGAAAACCTCTGTTAGATACCTAAATAACCTGAAAAGAACTGTTTATTTATTTGTATCTTCGCTACTGTATTTATTTGTGCTGTTGCTTGTAGTTTGATTATTCGTTCTTATTTTCTTTATTTTTATTTGACTGTAGTCTATTTTTCCCTGAACATAGCACATACCGAACCGTATCGAAACCATGACCCTAAAACCGTGATACAAACCGAAACGTGAGTAATTTAAACCGCTACAACCCTAGTGTTTTCATACAATACAGGTTTTGTTGCAACTGGAAGCAGCATATCATAGAGACTTGGGGTGGTCTCATATAACTTTGGTTAGTAATTTCCTAGCAACAACCCAGAATAACCTACTGCATAGTAGCGCATGGAAAACCACTCAGAACACCTTAGCAACTGCATAGAAATTTCCTGGCCACCACCCACTAGCAATGTGGTGGTAAGTTTTGTTTAGGCAACAAAAGAACAATTTTGCATCCCTTCACAGCAAAACATCCAGTGTTAAATTAACACTTCCAGTGTCACCCAGTGTTTATTATATAACCCAGTGTGGATTATATAAACACTGGCAATGTTAATTTAACACTAACAGTGTTCATTTAACACTGGAGGTTTTACTGTGTTCTCAAACAAGCACACTTAATATATTGCTAATCCCTTTTCAACATTGTACCTTTATCAATGCTGTCTTCATATGTAGCAGCAGGTCGTCTTCAGTGGATAGGTCCCATAAAGGAGAGGAGAGACCCAAAACTCCTTCTACCCCTCCGCCTCCCCGCACCCCTCCGCCAGATGGCACTCCTCAGCGGCGTGGAGACTTCACCCGCCAGGAATATGAACGGCGACATCAGCTGAAAATAATGGAGGATCTGGATAAAGTCCTCCGTCAGAAACCCACTACTGTCAGAGGCGTCAAAAAACAGAGGCCCAAAACGGTGTTCAGAGATGACTCCGACCTTTCCCGCAGCCCTGCCAAAGGGTTTATTGGCAAGTCATTGGTCATCTGGAAGCTTATTTTCTTTCCGTAGATATTGTAGGGAAGCCATATATCATGTATCAACTCTTTTCTCTTTCAGGTTCTAGACTAAATAAAGTTTACTCCCATTCAACAATGAATCTGTCCTCTATGGCCAATGATAATGGGACACTAACTGTCAGAAAATCTCCAAGGTAAATCTGATCTTTTTATATTCTGATGATAAAACATCTGCTCCTCCTTTCTGACCTCATCTCTGAACGTTTATTCCTTTCCACAGTCGTTCTCATTCACCATCCAGACTGCTATCTCCAGGCCGTCTTGCCGCACAGAATGGGGAATGGGAAAATGCGTCTACTATTTCGTCTCCAGCCTCCATCCCAGAATACACTGGTAAACTATAAAAATTATATGATTTGCAGTATTATTAAGGTGCTTTAAGGTAAGGTATTTGAACAACCTTAAGTATTAAATTTAGTGAGCTACCCGTGGCACACAGTGGTTGAAAAACTCTTACATAAACTTGAATATACTTGGAGATAAGCTCTCTTAATTTGGGCCAACGAACAACCTAGTAACCACCTATCGATGTCTTAGCATTGTGGTTTGCGAGTTTTTATGGGCAAGCGCCGTTCACAGAAAACCAAGCTATTTTGAGTTTTAAGGTCATTTAGGTTAGGTCATGTGATCGTAAACTTGCTTTCTCTTGTTTGTCATGTCCACAAATCAAGCATTTCTAATACAATGACACTTCTGTTTCAGGACCTAAACTCTATAAGGAGCCAAGCTTCAAGTCCAATAAGTTCATTATCCATAATGCCATCTCACGCTGTTGTTTGGCAGGAAAGGTCAACGAACCACAGAAAAACAAGATTGTAGAGGTGAGTAACCTATCAGTTAACATCTTTAGTGCACTCTGGGCTCTCATGACTCACTGCCGACACATATTTGCATGATGCATTTGAATGTCTGATGTAATGGTCCCACTTTCTGTTCATTTGGGTTTATTTCTTGTCTGCGAAAGGAATTAGAGAAAAGCTCTGCAAACCATTTTCTCATCCTGTTCCGGGATGCCAGCTGTCAGTTCCGAGCGGTTTATACCATGAACCCCGAGACGGAGGAGATGGTTCGGCTCACAGGTATTGGCCCGCGGATTATCAGTCCTGCTATGGTGGAGTCGATCTACAAGTACAGCTCTGACCGTAAGCAGTTCACGGTCCTCCCGTCCAAGACCATGTCCATGAGTGTGGATGCCTTCACCATTCCAGGCCACCTATGGGAGCGCAAGCGCCCAGGAACCCCAAAGAAGCTCGGGACCCCAAAATAAACCCTGCTAGAAATGCAACTATGCCTGAGCTGGCCCGGGTTTCATTTCCCGTCTCCGGCAGTGCAGCAGGGCTCATTGGAGTTCATTCCAGGAGAAAGAGTTGGATAACAAAAAAAAGAGGCCCTAATACAGAAAATCCTAAAATAAAGTGCCCTCAGAGGTGTATAGCTGGTAACAGTGCAAAGCCTCTCTGTGTAACTACAGGTCAAGTTACAAAGATCTATTCAGAAATCTCCATTGCCATTTTCTTCAGGTAACTCAAGTGAACTCAAAAGTCGTATTTCGAAGTAAAGAGCCTGATTGATTTTCTAAGATTGTAGGAAAATTATTCTTGGCATTTAAATGTTAAAACTTTAGATGAATCTTCCAGTCTCATCAATGAAGTAAAATGAATGTCCCCCACAATAGAAAGATCCCAAGAAATGCTACTGTCCTTCAGCTCCTTCCCTTCTTTACTCAATGAACTAGATCCTTTGATGTGTAAAAGGATTCCCCGGTGAAATCGGATCTTTGCTCTTTGATGAATGTAGGGCACAAACCAACACAAGCCTTCTTATCGTCTGTTTATCGTCATCAGCCTCTCAGTCTTATGGGACTGAATGTAGAACTGTATTACAAAGGGGCACAGCCACTCACCTTTATGTCATGTCATAAAAAGTCCCATGCTGCTGTTCGTTTCGAGTCTGTCTTGCTCTCTAATAAAATCGCCTTGTCCTTTTGCCTTCCTAAAGTCAGTCGTAGACAACTGGATGTTTGTTTTCTTACTGCTTCGAACCTTATCTAACTGGATCCCTCAAGCTTTAGGAACTCAGGAGAGCATGTTAAAGACTCAAATATTTTTCCTTCCCATTTGCTTTAATTAAGAATGAATGAAAAAGCAAAAAGATGCCAGAACGTGCTGTTGATTTCCATTTATGATTCTCAACAAAAAAAAAACAAAAAAAATGAAGGAAGTCTTTTTACTCTGTTTAGCTGTAACTGGAAAAATAATCAAGGCTGATTTACTATACTGTATATTTAAATGCTGTTTATTGCTGATTCTTTCATTTTTGACAATGATTTGTATTTTGTGGAGATTTGTAAGCAATGAATAAGCTACCCTGCTGCTTCCCTTACTAGAGCTGGATGTGTTGGTGTGAATGAGTGTGTGAGCGGGACGGGGGACAGAAAGAGACAGATGCGAGAAACAATAAACGCAAATCTGATATCAACTCTCACTTATGTACCCAGAGCTGAGTGAACAAGTGCTATTGTTTGACTGACATGCAGCAGCAAATAGTGATATACCAGTAGTGAACACCAACAGATAGTGATAACACTAACAGAAAGTGATAAAAGGCAGATGAGCAGCCCTGGTGTCTGCAGCCTTAAACGGTTATTATGTTGTTTCTATGAATATGAGCATCTCCAAACTGTCTGACTTGGCCTTATTTGTTTCATGAATGGCTTGAGTTGTCTTTTTGTATAATAGGGGCATTCTGTTTCTCTTCATCAAAGCACTAAATAACTGATTCAATCAGGCCACTCTCTCCTGTCTTTGGAGAACCAGATGAAGTACTTTACAGATTTGCCGTAAAGTTGTACATATTTTTGTAAAGAGCAAAAAAAAAAAAAAAAAATCATTTTTGAAATGGTTGATTTATATGTTTCTGTGTCAAATGAATGGGAGATGTGTATTTGTGTGTAGGTTGCATGTGTTTGACTGTTGGGTGAAACATGATGGTTAAATGTAACTGGATTCTGTGCAATTCTGTAGACTCTTAGGTCATCTAAGGTGTATTTATTGGGTAAGGATGAGCTAGTTTTTTCTGTTTAGTTTCAGATTTTATTATTTATGTTCTGGCAAATGTGGTGATTCACATGGTCATTTCAGAAAGCACATTGATGTTTTGTATTTTCCTTTTACTGTTTCCATGTTCATGTTGGTAGATTTTGTTTTCTCCCAAATTCTTTGATTATGGATCAATCCCAAGTGACAGGATTAGAAAAATAAACTTATTTTTAAGTACTCTCAATTATTTCTCATCATCACTGATTTTACTTAAGTTCTATCAGTTTTATACATTGTATCATTTTTGTGTTGCCATTTTTATATACATTTTATTTTTTACTCTAAAATTTAGAATGAAATGTGTATTTGCATGTCCATAACCGTGGTTCCTTGCCCAATTCACACTGTTCCCATTCAAAAAGTGCATCTTTGAAAGTGGGGGAGAATGTTAAAAACAGTCCCGGTCAAATTTCACCACCACATAAAAAGTAAAATTAAATAATTTTAAATTAGTAATACATAAAATAAGTAATTTTCTCTATACTTGTTTATATTCTCATTAATGTAAATTCTGTATTCTTAACTAACATTTTCATGACAATTTTCTTTAAGCAATTTTATTTATTTTATTTATTTATTTTTTTGAGTGAAATATGACCCGGACATGTTCTTGATGGGCTTCATGAGCTTCAACCTTCTATAGCTGCAATCTACAAACAAGACACGTGATATCAGACCATATTAATGTATAAAGACACTTTAATTTGAAACTCAATCTTGTAAACAGGAAAATTTAACACAATATGAGCCTCTGTGTCTCTAGAGAAGTTAGACAGTGATGGTTTTATGTAAGTGGCAGTGTTTGAAGTCTTGAAAACTTTATTTTTTTTAACCGGACGTGATCTATAACTGTTAAAAGAGTATGTGCGTACATCTGACATCTCAAACACCTATAATACCTGAAACTAGTTATTGTTCCTTTTCTTAAGTGCGTAGTGCCAGGCAGTGATGAAATAAACCAGCATCTGGACTTGTTCAAAGCTCAAAATGATTAGACACCATAGGTCAAATATACGAAAGCATTTCCAATAACAAGCTTTGGTTTGGTTGTGTCTCATGTGTGCTTGGCATGAAGCATTTCAGTCAGCAGTGAGTTGCAGGGCAGATCTCCCAGCAGGTGGCGCTGATACAGATATTCCTCGACCTGCAGGCTGATGCTGCGCACCTCTGGCAGACGGAGCAGCAGCTGTCCAAACTTGTCAGAGTGACCTGGGTGGGTTTGCATAGTGTGGTCCATCAAAGCCCTGTTTACACGCTCTTGAGTTTGTTCTACCTGCCTTCGGTCCTGTACTGATTTGACATCTGCAAAACATATGACCCTTACAACTCTGGTCCATCAGGAATTGTTTAGATTGAACATTTGGGAATGGAAAAGAAACCCACCTGGATTGAAGAGAACCAGATATTTGAGACACACAAACTCCTCTCTGTCCAGTTGCAGTGACCTAAGCTTGGAGACAAGGTCCTGGGCTCTGGATACTAAACTACTGAGAGTTACTCCAGCCTGACTGAGGATAGTCGATACCTCTATCTGATACATTAAAAACAAGTCAAAGAAGTTGAAAGACAGTCAATCAGCTGGGAATCTATGGTTTAGTGCTTCCCAATCCTGTTAATGGAGGGACACTAACAGTACACATTTTCCAACTCTTCCTAATTCCTAACACCTGATTGAACTGATCAGTATGTTAGTAGAGAATCCAAGACCTGAAAAAGATCAGTCAGATAAGAGAGACATCCAAAATGTGAACTGTTGGTGTGCCTCCAGGTGTAAAATAGGTGTTTTTACCTGTTGTCCAGTAATCAGACAGATGCTGCCATCCCTTCCATATGCCACCTGCCTGCATAAGTGATCCAGGATAAGAAGCTCACTCCAGCAGCTTTGCAGTAGTGCCATTTGATCCTCCACCTGCAAGAGATCAGGTACTCTAGTTATGCAGCAGTATGCAATTGGTCCTCAACAGGCATTGCCTTATGAAAGAGTTACAAAGGTTAACCCCATCCATGCTGAAAATACGAGCATGTACATTGTTCCGGACCCAAGTCCTAAGCTTGGGATACTAGTAGACCGTTTTCAAGAGGAAGCTTTGCTGCTGGACAGCATGGCCATGCTGCTCCACTAGTTAGACCAGCATTTGACCTGCACTAACCATCTTAGGGCCTGTTTACACCTGATATTAAGATGTGTTTTGGCTGATCGGATCACAAGTAGACAAGGCAGACACATACCAGTTTATACCTGGTGTTATAATCCATCTCTTTTGTCCACTTTCAACCATTTCTGTCCTGATCTCTTTGAGGGGATGTTCTATGGGTTGGGTAAATGATTGTTTGTTTTTTTTGTTGTTGTTTTTTTTTTTCAGATCTTTTGATCTAATGGACAAAATAAACTCACACAAATTATACATGAACATGACCAGAGATGATGGAAAAACACAGAGTAGCAGCTTTCGTTTCTGATCTGATAACCACAAGACCACGGCAAACTCTGTGAGTGTGTGAGAAATCAGGAATGGTGAGAGGAATGGTGTGCTTGGTTTGTTTTTCGTCTTCAGACCAAACTTGGGTCTTCATCCAACAAAGTTTAAATCCCGTCTGGCTAGCGCACTTCCCATGATGTTTACGCATTAAGTCAGTAGGCAGAGAGTAGGTGGTCTTTTGTGGCTGTTCGAATGCATTTGACCACATGAGCGTTTCCACTACAAAAGCAATCCGGTCGAATGCGTTTTCAACTACCTCTAGAAAGTGGTTGAAAGTGGACAAGCTTGATGTAAACAGGGCCTTACACCAGGTTGAAACAGTGACTAAGATTTTTGCAAAGTAGGACAAGTCCCTGGATCAACATATTGATTGCCTCTGGAATAACATTCATAACAATGAATCAAACTTTAGGGATGTGGAAAAAGGTTGAGTTAAGGTTAGACTTAAGCGTTTCCACCGCAGGAACTTTCCCCACGAACTAAGGATTTTGGGGTGGTACTCTGTGTGTTTCGACCGCAGGAACCAGGGTCTAAATGAAGTAAAAAGAAAATTCCCTCCTCAGAAAGTCCCTGCTCATGAGGTAGTGCTTTTTCAAAGTTCAGGAACTTTCGGGGGTGGGACTTGGGCACTAAACATGCTGATTGGTTGAGTTCACACAGAATTTTGATTGGTTGACTCCTCGCAGCATTTTATTTCAACCATCGATTTCAAAAGTCTTTTGCGTTGCGTGCAGTAAGAGTTGTTTGCTATTCGAATCATGAGCCACTTTTCCACTGAAATGATCCGGAACAATTTGTCCCAGGAACTTTTTTCCCCAAAACTTTTTTTTCCCCCAGACTTATTGCTGTTTGCGTTTCTATCATGGTCTAAACCACGCTCTGTACCGTGAAGATTAAGTCCGGTGACGTAGGACTGTGCGTGACTTCCCAGTTCCAGCTGGATTTCGTCCTCTGTTGATTCGAATAGCAAACAACTTACTGCACGCACCACAACAGACTTTTAAAAATGGTGGTTGAAATGAAATGCTGCGTGGAGTCAACCAATCAAAATGCTGTGAGAACTCAACCAATCAGCATCTTCAGTGCCCAAGTCCCACCCCAAAAAGTTCTGGAACTTTAAAAAAAGTACTACCTAGTGAGCAGGGACTTTCTGAGGGGGAAAATTTTACCCAGAACTTCATTTAGACCCTGGTTACTGCAGTCAAATCTCATCAAGTACCACCCTTACCTGGGGAAAGTTCCTGTGGTGGAAACGCAGCTATGGAGTTTAAAAATACGACTGATGGACAGACGACAAGGTTCAGGCTTTATTAAGCTTCTTTTTTTTTAAAAGTTCCTGGGACAAATTGTTCCAGGTAATTTCTGTGGAAACGCGGAAACCTTTGAGTTGGGGTTAGAGATGTACACCATTCATATCATCCAAAATTTTTCCTTTGATTTTAGAGGGGTTATGGTATGATTAGTTTGGAGGGTTTGGGGAAGGGCTTGTTTCTTTGAGAAAAATGATGTTTGAGGAAAAGTGTGTGATCATGTGCAAACTATTCTACCTTAAGCTCCTTAAATAGTGTGCTGTTCCTTGCCCACTCCACCAGTCCAAACAAAGTCTGGTCAGCCATTTTGCACATGATGCTGAAGGTGTTGAGGCGGTCATGTTTTCCTCGGCAGGCTTGTTCTCTTTGGAGGCTTGCTAACACCCGCATGCAGAGCTGCTTCTCATCTGGCTCAGCTTGCAGGAGCTGATTTAGGAAGCAAGAACTAGGGGTTGGGGTTGAGGTGGAAGTCAAGCTCTGTGCTGGAGTTGGGGTTGAGCTTGGAGTTGAGGTTGGTGTGAGTGTTGAAGTGGGTGTAGGTGCAGGTGTGGAAAGAACAGTTGGAGAGATTGGAGCAGGGGGAGTCACAGAAGCAGGACTGTAGTTGAACGGGACCTCTCTTTTCTCTGGAGGGTATGTGTGGAAGCTTGGATAGCACAGTGTGTGAAAAGGTAAGGATGGATCAGACAGAGTCCGGTCTCTGGTCATGGTGCAGTCCAACAGCATGGGAAACTCGGGCTGGTTCATACTGGGATGAAAGGGCTGAGGTGGGTGGTAATGATCAGAGCCGAGAGAAGCAGGGGAGGGGTTGAGGACATGAAAATCATGAGACACAGCAGGTGCCAATGCTTGTGGTCCCTCAATTTTGATCCTGTAGGGGGCCATGTTTGCCTGGTGACAGGTCCCTCTTTGCTGTTTCAGCTGCCTGTCCCGTCGGTATAGAGGTCCAAACTTGTTTCTCCCACCTCTCATTCTGTCCGCACGTACAGCTGTGACAGGTGATTTCACATACAAATAAATCACACATGATTTTCTAAAGGGTTCACAGCTATTCACATCATAAATTCTCAGACAGTTCTAAATCAGGAGCTGTGTCATTTCGAAGGCTGTGCCCTCTGGAAGTCGCATTTGTCGACTTCGTATGGCATCGAGGATGTCTCATTTCAGTAAAGTAACTTCTGAAATATTTATTCCTTGTGAGGTGTAAATTAGCTACTGTACTTTGGGATGTAATAGTTACTTTTCTAAAATGACGTTTGACAAATGCGACCTCCAAAAGGTACACCCTTTGAAATGAGACACAGTAAATTATTCTCATCCCTGTTCCTGGAGGCACACTGTGGGTAGGTTTACACGACAACGATGTACTACAAACGGAAAAGTTTTTCCTTTGCATTTTTTCGTGTACAGACATGAATGATCCCCGTTCACACTGATCCCTGAAAATGACTAAAAATCGCTGTATTATTCATGCCAGGCCAGTAGTTGGCGATGTCACTTTGTAAAGAAACACTACACGCCTGTAGACTGAACACATAACAAACATGTGCATGATGTCACCGTTTTCACAAATTTGAGTTTTTGTAGTTTACACGGAGATGCTAACCGTATCATTTTCAAAAACGTGCACTTTGAAACCTGTTTTCAAAAGTTTGCGTTTTCAGGCCGTTAACATGTAAATGAACGGCCAAAATGCATAAAAAGTTTTCAGGTTTTAGTTAAAAATAGTGTGAAACAACAGTAACAGTACACATTTTCCAACTCTTCCTAATCAAACACACCTGATTCATCTCAGCTCATTAGTAGAGACTTCAACCCTGCGTCCCAATGTCCATACTATCCATCCTAAATAGTATGTGAGATTACAATAAGTGTGTCCCAAAGCATAGTATGTTGAAAAGAGTATGCCAAAAGTCCCCAGATGGTCTACTATTTCCGGTAGATTTTCGAAGTGTGGATCCGTGCACACTATAAAGGCTAATATTGCCCACAATCCATTGCGCTTTGGATGAGGATTCAGTTCAGAACTACAAACACGAGTAAAAAGTGTTAAAAAAAACTACAAAACATGGCGGATATGCGCGACTGACGGTGAGAGGTTTGAGTGACTAATAATCAGTTTAACTTGATAGAAAATATTTATTTAATGTTATCCGTGTTACATTTCATCTGACTTTTATAAAGATCCGATTGGCCGTTAACTTTTAAATGCATCATTATGCATATGAGGAGAGTTCTCCACATGAAAGACCCGCAACTGCAGATCAACGTGCTACTGCATTTCTCTCCGATATGGTAGGAAATTAACTAAATGAAATGTGGTGGAGGATGTAAAATGATTGACAGGCCAGTTTACGGTGACTGGATGCGTAGTAGAAGTAGGCAAATTGGGACGCAGCACAAGACCAGAAATGCATGGGTTAGATAAGAGAGACATCGAAAATGTGGACTGTTGTTGTGCCTCTGGGAAGAGGGTTGCTCTAAATGATGAAACTGACACTTCTAAAAAAATTAAAGAAATTTTGACATTGCATAAAGATACTGACATATTAAAGCTGTGTAATTAAATTTTTTGCTTGTGTGCACATTACATGTTATCCTTACTGGGTCATCGAAGATTGCTATTGCAGTGGTTTATGGTTTCAAAGATAAGTGGAAACAGGATCAGAGCTATCTTGGATAGCTAGCCATGAATATCTTTCCATATCTCAGAGACAATAACTGCATTTTTCCTTACAAATCTAAGGACGTGAAAGAATAAGCCATCTACAAAACGTAATGATTTTGCATGGTTTTGCAGCTATACTGTACCTTCTTTCTTCATGCCAACAGCTAGACATTTCTGAAAGCGGCAGGAGGGACATCGTTTCCTCTGTGCCGGGTCCATGGGGCAGCTCTGTTCCTCTGCACACGTATACCGCTTGTTGTTCTGTACAGAGCGCTTAAAGAAGCCCTGGTGAGAATATTTGTCCTTACTGCTCAGGAATGATAAGGGTGTGGGGTTTATTTGCTGAAAGCTACTACTGCCTCTTGCTGTAGCACTTACCTTACAGCTCTCGCAAGTGAGAAGACCATAGTGATATCCTGACACCCTGTCACCACACACAGGACAGCCCTCTTCTTGAGTTGTCCTACTGTCTGGGTCTGGCTTTAACTCATGAGCTATAGGATATCACATTAATTGTGAATGCCAATGGAAGTGTTAATGGTCCTTTTGTCCACTAAACACAAATGCAAGTCTTATATATCACTTTCTGGAAACGGCAAATGAAAATCAAGAAGCCTACTGTAAGATGATTGTCTACGAGTGGGGTGTAAGGTTGAACAGTTTTATGACCATTCTATCAGATAAATCTGTTGGACAGTCTATTATATCTCAAATAGTCCTAGTCTCTTATCACTCGATTGATTAGACGCTGAGATATAATGCTTACATAATCCTTATACTTTCATATTTTTTAGCAGTCAAAAGAAATAAACTGACTTCTGAAAAGCACTTAGACTAAATGTTTTTGTTTAGATTTGATAAAGGAATTATCTGTTGAATGAAAGCATTACAAATCATTACTTAAATGATTCAGGTCTTCAATATGCATACTAAACATGACTAAACTAAACAAAATCAAATCATATGTCATGAATTTCTGTATACCTAAACAATCGGATTGATTCTTATGGAAAAGTGAATTAGTCGGTGACTTTAAATGTTTCCCATACCTATTTAGCAATGGCTAAAGCCATTAAAGTGTCTCAGATCTGAATCTTTACTTACATGTTGACGGCCCCTCTTGTGACGCAAGGTCCTGTGTGTAATCGGCGGAGTGGAAGGCCGCAGGCTGGGGGTGATCCAGGGGATAGTTTGAGATGTTCATGGTCCATAGGAGAGGGGCAGCATGGGTCACCGTAAGCAGTCATTCATAACTGTACGGGCCTCCAGGACTCAGAGCAGGACAGGGAGGAAAACAGGCACAGCCACAGGCTGTCAGAGATGGTGCCGTGTAAAGGCCCTCAATCGGACTTTGCTCCATGTTGAGGGTAATAAACCCGAGTCTGTCACACCTTCCCAACATGCAAGACCTCATTCATGCTGGAAAGGTGCATGGGCATTGCACATGGAGGGATATGCTATGCCAAAATACTCATGGGCATCCATTCATGAATTTACCAAATGAGACTTTTATAATTTGTGTTTACCAGACCAGTGCAACTACAGAACCCATGTGATTCCCAAGTGTTTTGTCAACTAGCATAGAAAGTTCATTACAGTCCATATTCCATATTTCTATTCAGTGGGGATAAATACATTTAAATTGGATTACTCTAATGCTTAAGTGTGTGCATCAAAACAGAATATATTGTGTTTTGTTAACTAATGTATCTCTTATCACTGAGTGACGTTCCGTCACCTTTGGAATCAATTACAAAACAAGGAGCCGAATATGATGAAGAGAGCAGGTAAGATCAGTGATGTGGATCTGATGTCAAAGGCTATAAAATAGTTGAAGGGTGATAGACAGATTAACCTGAGTAATGAAAAAAAGACACATGCTGCCAAATTAAATGAGGTATTGTCTTGACTGTTAATGAAACCAAAATTTGTGCAACCACAAATGCTGTTCTTTTCAATGCAAATAGTTGGTTGGTTCCACATATTTCACTATTATCTATCATAATATTTGCAGCATAAAGTCACATATTCACATTTGCCTTGAAATTTGAATCTTTTCGCTTACATTATTGAGAAAAAAGTACACATTTAAAACTGAAAATGTGGAAAAACGATCATTACAAAGGATCCAAGCAAGCTGCTTGGTTATTATCTTTTTTTTCTTTCTGTTTGGGAAACTGTGAAGTGTAGATACTAATCAAAAGATACCAAGCTTAGACAGATGGTTACAAAGCCCTCCCACAACTCAAGCAACCATGTTTACTTTCACTAGGTGGCACTATAATACACAATTTTACTCTGTTTTTTTCTTATGAATCTTTTATGACATTTTGAATCAATTGAGCACTTTGATGTCTGAGAAAATAATTGAGCAATATCAGCTTTAATGGCTCATACAGTATGATATTGGACAATTTGAAGCTCATACACAGAGACTTTTATTCAGAGGCCCAAACTGAGCAAAATAAAGCAATTTGTTGCAGATGCTGATATTTATATGGCCATAAAGTAAGATGAAATTCTTATAGCTTTAAATCAATGACATTTTTATAATAGTACAGCAGACTAAAATACATATACATATCAGTTGTCACTTTATCTCCCAATAATATGCCTCAATAAAATGATATTTAAATGTATAATTTTGTAGGGCATACATATACTGCAATGCAACACATGTATGTACACATATGTGATGACTGAGAAATGTACATATAAACGTCTGTTGTATGTATCATATTTGATATGATTTTTCTAAAAAATGATGTCAAGTAAACCTGAATTGCTTCAGTCCAGTAAATGTTCATCTTAAAATACTAATAAAAATATTAAAGTTATTCTTACATTTACTATAAAAATCATTTAAGATTTCACAGAAATACATACACGTGTATCACGACTTGAAGGAGGACATTTTTACAATTATACTAAAAGGGCTTTTATTATATAGGATTTACATTTCATGGTCACTTAAAGCAATTTGTGATGCTGCAATAAATCCCAGATAGCAAGTTACCATCGAAATAATGTTAAATCAATGTTAATGCGTCAACGTTAACCGCATTGAATCAATATCACTTTTGCATCCGCAATTAAAGTTGAAAAAATGTTGAAATTTCAACAAAAAATCAATGGTAATGGCACTGAATCAATGTTACAACGTGATGTTGATTCACCATCATGCTTGCACTCTCAGAAAATGAAACTCAACAACTACAGCCTGAAATCAACTGCAAATAAAAAAGACAATAAATCTCTCAAGATCTCAGCAGAGGATGATTAAACAACTCCAAAAAGAGCAGCTTCACTTATTACTAACCAGTTTGACTATTTCTGCCATTCATCTACTGAAGTTCTTTTTGAGAATTAAAAGAGGTTTAGATGATTTTTTTTATTGAATATGTTTGGTCACCATTGTGGTGATCAGTGTTTCCTTTAGTTTGGTAGTTTGACTCTTGTCTTATGTGAGTTTGTGGTCTTTGTAACAGTTTACCAAAGCACATAATTTGCTGCAAAGAAAACCAGAGACACATATTAACATTGATTTAACATTATTTTGATGGTTGCTTGCTATCTGGGATGCTTCTGGCTCCACAGCCTACAGTAAATTTTACAGGTTCACTTTTTTTTTTTCTGTGCAAATAAACCTTTTACCACTGGACATTATCTGCATCCTCAGCATTTAGTCTGTCAAATTTAGCAATTGTGGCCATTTTCCAACCTGCATCTGTTACACATTTATATACAATATACACTAATTGTAAAATAAAAAAATTCAAAAATACACAAGATGTTTACAATTATGTTTTTATTTTCTTTTTAAAACATATAAAATGCTTATAGAAAGAATACCATTCTTGACATTTTTCTACAAATGGCATATTTTTTTTAATGTTGTCTATTAAAGCTAACCCAACCCATTTACAATATATGTGTTTATGTTATAAATTTCTGTAGTACAAAATACTTATATAAAAGCTTAAATGGGTAGTTTAGATTGTTAGGACTGTAGCACAGATGTATTACAGATCTGTTCTCTGTTGCTCTGAAACAGAAATGACAAATAAATGTCTAGTTAGACATTAGACATAGTCCTCCAATTGATTATTAATGGTAAGACTTTTATTTAGATGAGTTATTTACCTTGTTAGAGAGGAGCCTCAAAGAAATTATTCACTTTTAGGACACACAGGCTCACCCTTAGCAATATACCACACCTCATTGTGTCTGTTCATAATCTTCATTGGGCTGCAAAACACACACATATAAATAACAAATTAAATAAATACATTACAGAATGTAATTGGCAGAATGGAGGAATCATTTGGAAGCCAAGCACACCTGTTATAGCCAACATCATAGCGATAGTCTGACTCATAGTTAGCCTGTACTTTGTCCAGCGATGTCTTCAGACTCAGAGCCTGTGATTTGGACACAAC
This sequence comes from Ctenopharyngodon idella, assembly GCF_019924925.1. Classification (NCBI taxonomy): domain Eukaryota; kingdom Metazoa; phylum Chordata; class Actinopteri; order Cypriniformes; family Xenocyprididae; genus Ctenopharyngodon; species Ctenopharyngodon idella. The sequence goes on along the minus strand of NC_067222.1, from coordinate 40,058,706 downwards.
TGACATCATCCAGCCCCCGTAGCTTCTGACGTACACTTTCATATCCGGAGTGTCTGTGAAGTATACCTGTACATAAATTGAATTCAAGATCATTAATAAAAAGTAAAAAAAATTCTTTCAGTCCAATAGTCAGCACAGAGAATATCACAGAGGCTCACAGATGAATCAGTAGGTTTGGGTGGGTTGGCCTGGTAGCTGGAGGGCAGGAGGAAGCTGAGAACATAGTTTGATGACTGCCACATGCTTGCACTCTCATTGACTTTAATGATGACTGGTGCAGTCATGTCAATCTTGGCACCTAGAAAATAAGGGATATAATCTGATTAGAAGGGTGAATCTCACAAAACTTGTCAAAAACTCGCCCAGCTGGCCATAAAACCCCTAAAACCAAAATGAATTGAAATAATTAAAAAACAAAACAAAACACTGTCTTACAGTAATGAGAAATATAACTTAGTAAAATGGTAATTAAAATGTCTGGATGCATTATAGTCATGTTTTGTATACAAAATATCGCCATGTTGAAATAACCTGACCCGCTGTGTTTCACTAAACGTCGGAGAGAATCTCGCGCTCATGGAAGGTACGCTAGTAGCGTTGTTTAGTGATTCGAAGAGTGCAAATTACACAATGAAACACACATCGTCCTTTACCAGCAGAGACAACAGGAGAATTAGTAGGCTACACCTGTATGGCCGAACAGAAAAGGACTGAAGCCAGAAGAAAGAAAGAAAGAAAGAAAGAAAGAAAAGTGTAAACATTGGTACAGCAAACACAAAGTGAAAACGCCTAATGATGGAGAAAATCCTGATGATAAGTTTCTTTCATTTTTGTTGGACAGGTAAGGGAATTAACTCTTTCCCCACCAGCATTTTTTTTTTTATTTTTTAAAGTTGCCAGCCACCGCTAGCATTTTTAATAATTTTTCACAAAAAAAAAATCGTAGGCTAGGCTATATCAATTTATTCTAGCTTCATGCATTCTTTTCTTTTTTTTTAATCAACACTTGAATTTGGTACGTTTCGTTAAAAAACATTTTGAACAAAAAAAAAAAAAAAAAAATCGTGTTTTTGCCAAAGACTACATGTGTCTTGCATAAGCAATGCTTTTATAGTTTTTGCTCTTTTTTGACTGTTTTGATCCGGAGATTCTCTACTCTTTCAGATGCTGCGTAATAGCGCCCCCTACAGTGAAAACACGGAAAGCCGGAAAATTCCGGGGAAGCGTTGTCTCATAAATGACACGTCAATGGCGGGGAAAGAGTTAAAGCTACAATATGTAGTTTTTTCGCCGCTAGAGGTCGCCTGTTCAAAACAAAGGCGTAGCTTGATGACGCAGAGTTTGAGCGCGGAATCTTGGGACACGTTGTCTTCACCTCACAGCCAGTGGAAAAGAATTGGGACAGGACTCAAGCAGAAATCATGTTCATGGATGAGATTATTAACATTACTGTAGTGTGAGGCAGAGCATGGCTGAGTGCTGTGTGAGCTGGACGAGGCCGCTGGAGTGATTGTTAATGAGAGACGAACGCGACACACGCCTCGCGAGCAGCGGAACTTTTATTATATGCCGCAGTCGCCGGTGTCGCTTTTTCCGGTCAAGTGTATGAGGTAACAGCGCTGTTTATCATATTAGAGACATTTGACTGTGTTGAAAATTATGTTATGATGTTACTCTGTGCGTTCCCTCTGCGGCTGCTGTGAGACACTTGTTGTACACTGCAGTAAGACAGATCTTAGATCATTAGCGAACGATTTTAGAATATCATTAATGCTGGATGGCTTGTGTTGATAAATGGCATTCAATTAATTTTAAAACGTATTGTATGATGGAGAAAATGCTGTATTACTGTTACTAAAAATAAAGCTGCATCTGATTATGCTATGTTAGCTACTTGACAAAATAGTGTTTTTCTCTGAGGCGTGGTAAAGCATGGTACTCACAAAAAATCAAGAAAATTAGATTTAAACAATAAGACTGAACGTGTTGAGCTATATAACAATAATTAGTTTTCTGTCTATAAATGTAAGCAAACAGTTGTTCCCTTGTCTAATAAAACATGCAATATATTAAGCATCTTTGGTGTTTCCATGGTTTCTACAAAATAAAACCGGAAACTAAGGGTAACGCGGGTATGACGCCATTGACAGGCGACTCACAGACACGTCCATGTTCCTTGGTTAAAATCGCGATTTTCTCACGATTTATAAATAGTTGGAATTATTTGGGATATTGTAAGTACTCAACTGAACAAAATATATAACACTGGCCTAGTGTTTTTGGGATATTTTACTGCAAAATTCGTACATATTGTGCCTTTAATTATTGAGTGGCGTTCTTTAAACTCGTTAGTATCAGTGTAATTTACGTAAAACTCAATGAATGAAACGATCATGTCGGTAGATGGCAGTGCAGCATAACAACATTGTGGTGTAGGTGCCTAAAGTAGGAAACTGAATGAATATTATTTAAAGTGATACTCCACATGAAAAAAAATACAATTTGAAACTTATGAATGAATACATGAAACTCATCATTTACTTACCTTTACGCAGTCCCAGATGTAACTATATGACTTTATTTCTTCAGATGAACACGAACAAACACATATAACAATTAGACTGAAGGTGATGGTTTATATTTTAAAAGAAAAGTTTAAAATGTTAACATTTTTCTTACACACACCTGTCGTGTTAACATTTTTCTTACACACACCTGTCCTTTCACTTCAGAAGACTTCAACTTGGGTCATATTGATTCCCGTCTGTTCACTTTGTGTGGTTTTCGAAGTGACAACTTTGGGGTTCCCATATAAACCTACATTATATGGACTCACATATATTGATTACATTTCTAAAACTCTTTGTGTTCATCTGAAGAAAGAAAGTCACATACATCTGGGACGGCACGACAGTAAATGATGAAAGAATTTTTTTTATCTTTTGGTGATCTTCCCTTTAAACCCTGTATCTTTTTTTGGTCCCCACAATATAGTGATGTCAGGTTTTAAAGCCCCCCTTGTAAAGCCCTCATTGTAAAGACATTTCCCCCACAATGTAGGAAAAATCAGACCTGCACAGACTCACCAGCCACATTTTCTCCGGTGATGTATTTAAAAAGTTTCCTGAACGCTCTTGAAATTGCGATTTCCATGAAATAGGATTCAGCTTCTGCGGTCACCCACTTAGCAGCATCATAGTGACGTACCTGTAGGAGAAAAGATTACTTCATGACCCAGTTGATGTGTTTGAAATTGTCATTTCATTTCTTGCTATATATTCAATCTCTTTATGCTCTAATTCACATTCTTGTATCTCACCTCATAATCATCTCCCGCACAAACCAAGTCATACAGCATGCACTCTTTCGTCTCAGTGCAGAAACTGGTTTCACTAGTGGAATCACTGTGAGGTGCAAACAAAATTAAACATGACATATTATGCCCAACAGTGCAGTATAGTGTTTCACTGCAAAGGAATTAAACATGAATCTCACCCGATTCTTCCATCTACAGTCAATGCAAAGAGCAGCACGATCATTCCTGTCAGGCAAATCCTTTAAAACATTAAAAAACATTAACAATTAGGTTACATTTGGTGTAGCCTACTCTAGTAGTAACTTGTTAGAAGACAATCTTGTTCAGCAGTGTACGAGAGTAAAAGCTTCAGTACTTACATGTTGTAGAATGTTGTAGTTTCAGGCTGTGAAGAGAAGAGGCATGTGCATGTGCGCCTGCAGGCTCTTATTTATTTATGCATGTTATGTTATGAAATCTGTTCCCTCCTACCAGACACGCCCCGACCCTGCAGTCATATAAGCATGTTAAGTAAGAGTTTTGTCTCAGCATCCACTAGGGACAGTATTTCATCTTATTTTTCTAACCTTGTTGTGGTTGAAAGTTCTTTTGAACTGATTATTTGATTGTCACATGCAGTCATGTGCAATATTTTGAAATGTCATCATGTTTTCATTGTATTCAAATATTGATAGACGTACTTTTATACATCTAATGACAACATAGCACTGCTTGCATAATGGATAATTTGTGATTATGTATTGTGTGTGGAAAAAAAGTTGATTTTTTTTTTAAGGGTAGATGGGGAGATCTTACCTAACTGTGTCTTTATGTCTGCCACTTGATCTATACAGTCAGGCTGTCAGTGAAATGTTAAAGTATTGATGTAAAATAAGCAAACATAACCTTTGACTGCAGACTGACCACAGCTCTGTTCACAGTGTGCCGTAATGAATTTGAAAGTCATCCAGATGTCTAAGTAGGGTAAATGTTAATATTGCTTAACTTTTTGGAGTAGAAGATGAATATTATTTCAGGTGCCCATTTATTATCATGTGACCATATATTTTAGAACTACCCTATTATTTCTGCCAGACTGTGTAAAGGAGAAGCACATGGGAGGAGTAAAAGCCGCCAGTTTACTTTAATAACAGTTTTTGACTTGTCAAAGTAAAATTTTAGCATAACAGATGTAACGGCTGTTACATCAACGCAAATTTGTCCATGTCTAAAAATATTTATGATGCATATTGGTAATTTAGCAATGTATAAAACCATACAAATCATTTAGCTAAATATTATCCTGAATTGGTAAGCTAGTTTGTTTTTCCCAAAATGGCAGCTATGGGGCAAAGTGGGCCAAATGCTGTGGGGTAAATTGAGTCAGCGTTTACCCCACCATAAGTTAAGTTAAATCTCTAAAGTATAAACTGGTATAATTTCAATGTAATATTATGCCGCTGGTTTATTTATTTATTATTTATTTTTTTAGTTTATTTGATAGGAACAGTGTATAAGTCCACCAAATCCTTCTCTGATATGAACCAGAAGATGTTTCATCATATATATCTTTCCATCAGTAGTCCCTAATGGCCTAACATGGTCGACATTGCAGAAAAACTACCAGACCAAGAACATTTTGACTAAAATATTTATTAGTTTCATTAACATTTATTCATAATTCAGTATTCTAATTCAGTTTTTATTTAATTTTACTCAAATTCTCTGTTTAGTCTGTTTTTGGGAAGGTTACAACTTTGGTGTTCAACATATTGTTTCAGAAATGCGAACAATTAAAGATATTGAAATTTTAACTTCATTTGGTTGGTTTTATGTTGTTTTAAGGTAGCTTTAAGAAAAGAAATATAAATATTTGTAAACGGAGATTTGATTATTAAATTAGTTTTCAAAAGACTTAATCTTTTTAAAGAGGTTATCTTTACAATTTCACATGGGTTTGATTCAGATTCAGTTAGATGGTCAGTTTACACCAACCTACTGACTCGGCTCAACTTACCCCTAACCTGGGGTAAATTGAGCCACAGGAACACTTTTTTATAAGAAGTCATATTTTTAGAACCCTTTGTCATAGACCTATTCTGATCATTTAAAATGCTAGGAAACATCCTGAAATTACTTTAAATACTTTCATTGTACTGCTGCCTCATTTTACCTTATCTTGAGGACCACATAAGTAAAAAAAAAAAAAAGGCTCATCTTACCCCACTCTCCCCTATCACAGTGTACACAAAACTTTATAAAGTGTTTTGATGGCCAGTTAGGGGAAATAGTTCATGTTTTGTTCAGGATGCATACAAAGGTTTAGCTGTTAGGATACTATTCTTTGTTGTCTTGATGCTATCTGATATCTTTTGTATAGGGTTTTGTAATAGCTTTACAAGTGTTGGGTGTAACTGGGTGTCGTTTCATGAATTCATGTACAGGTCATCATGCACCAAAAGAGTTCATTCCACAATGGTTTAGATTATTTCTCAGTGTATTTATGCAAAGACAACACAATTCAAAGTTATAGGTCCGGTTTCACAGACAAGGCTTAGACTAAGCCAGGATTAGGCCTTAGTTCAATTAGGGTTTTTAAGTAGCTTTTATTACTGGTGTATACATTACTGGTGTGCATCTTGAGATAAAATCATGGCAATGACAAATTTTTAAGATATGCTTTCAGTTAAAACAGCTCAAACATGCATTTTACTTTAAGACTAGCTGAAGCCTTGTCTGTTTAACCGGGGGATGATATAACAAAGACAAAACTCTTCTCATAAAATCCACATTTATTCCAGATAAAATTAATAACACATTGTTTGTCTTTGTCCCTGCATATGTCCCTGATATTGAGTTCACCATGCAACGCTTATGTATAACAGCATGTTACAAAAGGCTGACATAACAGCAAACCTGTTATATTAATCAGGAGTGGGCTGCTTTTTTCTTGAGTGCCTGTCTTTTGTTAGTTATGTAAAGTGTAATCTCAGACAAAACAGGTTTCGAGAGAAATGTAAAGCTAGGAAAAACAAAGATAGACATTTAGGCATTTGAAATAAATTGACAAATCAAACTGTATATTTGGAATACTCTGTTCTTTGGTGTCATATCATATAATTTGATGATATGATCCTAACAATGGCAGAACAAACTGATCATAAAGTTACTAACCAACAGTATGGTGGAATTCAAAGATTAAAGGGTTAGTTCACCCAAAAATGAAATTTCTGTCATTAAGCATTCACCATCATGTCCTTCTACACCCGTAAGACCTTCGTTCATCTTCAGAACACAAATTAAGGTATTTTTGATGAAATCTGAGGGTATCTGATCCACACATAGACAGCAATGACATTGCACCTTTTGAGGTCCAGGAATGTATTAAAGACATCAATAAAACTGTTCATGTGACTACAGTGGTTCAAACTTAATGTTATGAAGTGACGAGAATACTTTTTGTGCACAAAAACAAAACAAAAATAAGGACTTTATTCAACAAATTCGTCTGTCTCCTGTCATACTGCTATGCTATTTTCCTTGCAGAATGCAGAGCTTTTGTGTTTACGTCCAAACGCGGGCTCAGTATTGGCCGACTCTGGTCATGTGAGCAGCACGACGCATGCGTGTGATGCTGACGCAGGAGCTGGCCAATACTGAGCCTGCGTTCGGACGTAAACACAAAAGCTCTGCATTCTGCAAGGAAAATAGCATAGCAGTATGACAGGGGACAGACGAATTTGTTGAATAAAGTAGTTTTTTTTTTTTTTTTGCGCACAAAAAGTATTCTTGTCGCGTCATATTAGCCACAATAACCACTGTAGTCACGTTGACTATTTTATCGATGTTTTTAATATGTTTTTGGACCTCAAAAGGTGCAATGTCATTGCTGCCTGTGTGTGTTTCAGAAACCATCGGATTTCATCAAAAATATCTTAATTTGTGTTCCGAAGACAAACGAAGGTCTTACAGCTTGACCTCCTGCTGTAAGAGGTGTAAGTGAGGCCAACGGGGCGCTCATCTTCTGGTCTGTGTGGGGTGTAGAACGAGTAATTAATGACTTAAATTTCACTTTTGGGTGAACCAACTCTTTAAGGAGTGGAAGTTGTTTTAGTGAATGAGAAATCTGCACTTGTCTGTTCAAATCAGCTATGAAGTTAACATCATATCAATGCTGTTGAAAGCTTGATTCTGATTGGCTGACAGACATTCTGTTTTTCCAGGTTTTTCCAGGTATTTTCAGGTTTGTTGACTATATTACAGTTTCATATCATTTCAGCTCATCATCTATATGACTGAGAACAAATTCTCACTCTCTCACACACTGCTTCATGTTGTGGCAGAATTACTACCTCACAGTGTGCATTATCTGATCCATAATTCAACTGTCCGTCGTCAATCATTCTTTATTTTGTTTCTTTTACATTAATTGTTTGGTGTGTGTTCACACAGCCTACAGTGAGTGACATATGTCAACATTAAGGCTGCTTACACCTTTACACATTTGTTACTTTGAGTGAATCATACTGAATTGTATTAAGAGACTGCGCATGTTTCATTCAAAGCAACAAGTGAGGCGACGTCAGTCCTTTACACTGATCTCCGTTGCTGCCTCAGCTGCTGCTGCTGCTGCTGCTGCTGTCAGAGTCATCTTCAGACTCTTCTTCAATGTCATCTAGAATGAGCTGATTGATGCTTTCTATCAGACTGCCCTGACTCAGACAGGTGTTGACAGTGGAACCGCCTGCTGATGTGCGTGGGGCTAGGGGTACACCACGCGCGGCTTCCTGTTCTTCTGTCTGCTGTGCGGGTGAACGCATTCGGTACCAGGCACATGGGGTTCTAGATAAGACAAACATGCAGATGGTCATATACATGCAGTTTTTCTTGAAGAATTAATGCTTAATATTCAAAATCAACTTGAAATGGCATTCACAACCCATTTCACTTCCGTATTGAGAGACACACTGAGGTCCAAAAGTCTGATAACACTGTGGAAATATGGAATTCAAAATTTAATGTAAACCTGTAAATAACTATTGAGTTTTAGGATTCTGAACTAAGAAATGTTATGATGTAAAATGAATAAGAAATACATTTTATTTCACAAATATATTGTGGCCACCATTTATAGGGATAGTTCACCCAAAAATGATAATTCTGTCATCATTTACTAACCCTTATGTTGTTCCAAACCTGTATGAATTTCTTTGTTCTGCTGAACACAAAAGAAGATATTTTGAAGATATTGGGTTATACCAAACAGTTAATAGGGGTAAAAAATACTATGGAAGTCATTGGGGCCCATTAAATGCTTGGTAACCCAATATCTTCAAAATATCTTCTTTTGTGTTCAGCAGAACAAAGAAATTCATACAGGTTTGGAATAATTTGAGGGGGAGTAAATGATGACAGAATTTTAATTTTTGGGTGAACTATCCCTTTAATATTTCATTTCCACACATTAAAGGTGCACTATGTAAGTTTTTGACTGTACTAAAGCATAAAAATACCATAATATGTTTGCAGATATTTATTAAACATGCTCAGTTCACATACTTGTTTCTCTGAAAACCAGTGCTACAGCCAGTTATTTTACTTTGAAATTTGCGTTCCGTGTCGGAATTTCTGTTTTTGTTTTGGTCTGTGCAAGACCGCACGTTGCCAATTTACCCAATAGTATTTCGCCACCCCGGGTTGCCAGTTGGCGGAAAACACATGCAGCGAATTGCAGCCATGGAAGGCAGCGAACAAACTGGGTCAGAGATTGCAGATTATACCCGACCTAAAAAGCCTCAGCATCCATCTAAAAATCTCTATAAACGAGAGCGTATTAAAACGCAATATCAACTCATCATAAATCAACGAATTATCTTACAGTGTGTAAGTCTCCTCGCCTTCCAATGTCAATTGAGCTGGCTCCTGTTGTGTGTCTTCAAACTGGCAACCCGCGAGAGCGCTGAGTCTGAGGAGGAGGGGGCGGGGCAAACAATATTTTGAATTTGGACTGCAGTACCCATTTCAACCACTAGCTGTCCTTCTTACATAGAGCACCTTTAAGAATTCCTTTCCATGTTTTTGTAAACCGTGGCCAGATTGTACAAATCTTTTGATTGAACTAAAACAAGGGAACAAATTATTATGCAACGTGGCCATGATTTACTACAACGAGAAAACAAATGAATTAAAACAAGGGAATGATTTTTTTTTTTTTTAAATGAATGACCACAATACACTCAGTTCTTTGAACAGAGGAACAGATGTTCTTGCTTTCATTGAAGCTCAAGTTTCCTTCTCAAATCACTCTGGAAAACAAGATCATCAGGCTTGACACGAACTTGTGAAGAGGGACAATCCAAATACATTCATGTTAATTTTTTGAAAATTCCACTCATCATGTTATGCTCTTAATATAATTTGTAATAAAATGTTGTTTTAAAATTACAAATAGAAGCATTTACACTAGTGGTCTCTTTTAGATCCCATTGTATTTCCTATTGACGCTGGAAATTTACTGGGGAAAATATGAACATAACTTGATTATATCCATCAGATGATGGTTATTCGGCAGTCATATCATCCTGTAGCCCATAACTGGTTTCCCACTGAAGCTAAGCAGGGTTGAGCTTGACCTCCTGTTGTAAGAGGTGTAAGTGAGGCCAGCAGGGGGCGCTCATCTTCTGGTCTGTGTGGGGTCTTAATGCCCCAGTGTAGTGATGGTACATTATACTGTAAAAAGGCACCGTCTTTGGACTCCAATGGCACTTCTCATAAAGAGAAGGGGTGTAACCCTGGTATCCTGGCCATTGCTGCTGCCGTTGGTTATTGATTATAGTATGGGACTTGCTACTGCCAATACATACACGACATGTTGCTGTACAATATAGCATACATGAATTACCATAGCAGGTCTATATCAGCTGCAAATGCTGACCAAGTATTTGAAGGTTGAACAGCAAGCTCACTGGCTACAGCAGGAACCAATCAGCTGTGCCCTGTAGAGAATGATGTGATTGAAAGCAGATTGAGTTAAGGAGCCTGTGCCGTCTAGAGTTTCATAACAGAACTTTGTATTTATTCATCATTTTGTTATTATCATTAATTTAGTCATTTTATGTTTTTATATTTCCCTGCTTCTGCAATGTCTGCTATTGTTTAATATTATGGTTGTGTGGTTTCAAGGGATATTTGTCTTCATGACATGATAAGAGGATGTCTGCATTTCAAGGTTTCTAGCGTCAGAGGACGATGTTGTGAAGCAGTAATTTTCCATTGCTTTTCCTTTTTTGTTTTTTGATTTGTACTGGTCAGACAAATTCTGGACATTGAAACATACACAACTAAGATTATTCATTTTTATCATCATTACTTCGTCCTGCTTCTGCTCTTCCCTGGCTTCCTCAGTCAAACTATCAGGCTGATAGAAGACTGTTAATAGAGTTTTTTGATAATTTGTTTTTTGTAATTTCTGACATTCCTTTCTAACACAACACTGAAGACTTTGTCAAATTAAATCCTAGTGTGTCACCTTAAAGGGACAGTTCACCCAAAAATGAAGATTCTGTCATTTAATCTATAAGACTTTAGTTCATCTTCGGGAAACAAATGATAATATTTTTAATGATACGGAGTGATTTCTGTTTCTCCATTTCCTAAATTAAATCTGTTCATATTATGAAGCAATCGTGTCTCTTCAGAAGACTTGGATTAAATCGCTCCATTTATATGGATTTATGTTACGATGAACGTTTTGAAGCATCAGAGTTTTTTTTTTTAAATATTACTTTTCATGCAGTGTGTAATATACCTGTTTGTGAATGTAAAAGGTCTGCAAAGTTTAAAATATCAAAGTGCACAACAAATAAAGTTATTGTCTGCTAAAAAAAAGAATCGATTCTGAACTGCCGAAAGCGGTCATCAGTAATTCCAGTCTCATTTCCATGACATATAATCAAATTTGTAACAAATTTGCATAACGGCGCCAGTGGTCTTCATTGGCTGCTCACGAGCAACATCTACTTTGACCCTCAAACACACTGTAGTTGTAGCTGAAGCCTGGAAGAGTTTGGTTTGTGTAGTCGACATGTCGAGAAGATCCTGTTTTCTGCACCACAAATCCACTTTGCATGCCCTTCAAAATGACGCGGATTTGACGGTAGAATTGATGCAGAAAAACCAACACCATCGTTACTGATCGTATCACTGTGTATCAAGTGCTAAGGAAGCATTCGGAGCTGAAATTCGGATACGCTAATAGTCACTTAGTTTCCGACACGTGCTGTAAGCGGTCGATCAATCACAACAGACTGGGCTGTCTGACCAATTACAGCAGAGGAAGCTCTCGGAAAGGAGGGGTTTAGAGAGACTCAATCCTTCACCGAACTGATTCAGACACTCTGAGAAAAGAGGTCATGTGCAATGTATATTCTGAGAAAATTAAAGTGTTTTCTGACCTTATATGCATGCAAACCTATTGTAGGAGACCTCCAAAACAAAATTAGAAATGTTTAAAATAGCATAATAGGGGCAATTTAAGATCTCTAGTGATCAACAGCATCATATTACCCATTCGATTATAACAGTCTTCAGCAAGGCAGCTATGTTGATTTCTTTGTCTAGACCCAGGTATCATGCTCCTCCTCCTTGGTGGTAGAATCTTTGTGGGAAAAATAGCTGAGCGACAGCCGTAACAAGGGGAACGTCCATCCATCCGCCCAAAACCCCTAACAGAAACATAAAATGTTAACTCCTCATCATGTACAGAAGAAAAAAAGCACACTTACTGTACATTATAGCATACATAAAGTTAAAGTCTTACTTGAAGGTCCGAGAGCAGTTTGGACAGTTAAACTCTGCTATACCCCACATTTTGTCGGCTGGCACAGGGTCATACTTCTTTTTGCATCGATGACAGCGCGACACCTATAACAAGCCAAGTGCACACCGATAAATGCTAAACATTTTAGATTTCTTTAAAATTTAATTTAGACCATGACATGTTTAAGCTGTGACTGGGAACTGAATGTGATTTGAGCTTTTAAGGTGTGGTCAGACGTCATACCCTTTTCCTCTGAGGCACACGTCGCCACCAGTCCCTGTCACATGACTCACAGGCAAACTGATGTATGACAGAAGGGATCTGGTTTGCCTGTGCCTGGTCAAACATTCGTTTGTTGTCCACTGTTAATGGCAGAACTCGTAGACGCGCCCCAAGCTCCTGCAAGCATGTCTGTGCATGTTAGTTCACAGCTAGAGTTCTTCAGTGTTGAATTTGGTTTAATTTGTACAATTTATCATTTAAAGGGTTAGTTCATCCAAAAATGAAAATTATGTCATTAATTACTCACCCTCATGTCGTTCCACACCCGTAAGACCTTCGTTCATCTTTGGAACACAAAGATATTTTTCATAAAATCCGACGGCTCAGTGAGGCCTCCATTGACAGCAAGATAATCAACACTTTCAATGCCCAGAAAGCTACTGAAGACATATTTAAAACAGTTCATGTGACTACAGTGGTTCAACCTTAATGTTATGAAGCAACGAGAATACTTTTTGTGCGGCAAAAAAACAAAATAACGACTTTATTCAACAATATCTAGTGATAGGCGATTTCAAAACACTGCTTCATGAAACTTCGAAGCTTTACGAATCTTTTGTTTCGAATCAGCGGTTCAGAGCGTGAATAAAGTCGTTATTTCGTTTTTTTGCCGCACAAAAAGTACTCTCGTCACTTTATAATATTAAAGTTGAACCACTGTAGTCACATGAACTGTTTTAAATATGTCTTTAGTAGCTTTCTGGATGTTTGAAAGTGTAAATTGTCTTGCTTTCAGTGGAGGCCTCACTGAGACATCAGATTTTATCAAAAATATCTTAATTTGTGTTTTGAAGATGAACGAAGGTCTTACGGGTGTAGAACGACAAGAGGGTGAGTAATTAATGACAGAATTTCCATTTTTGGGTGAACTAACCCTTTAATTAAACAATGCAAAGAAACTAACCGCTATATCCTTATCATCATTCGGTTTTTCCTTTTCCTTTCCCAGAGCCTGAAGTGGAACAGGAGTGATGTAATAAGACTACAGTGTAACATGATGTTTCATTTGTCCTGTAAATCCACATTCGAATAGGGAAAGACCTTCTTACTTTTGCTGATGGACTTGCACTAGTGGATCCAGATGACTTGGCAGATTTTTCTTCCTGTATATGAATTTTTGATGATCACATCTCGACTTTTCACCATTATACAATTAAACACTGTGAGCAGCAATAATAACTGGTACTTTCATTTTCAGAAATCATTTAACATAACATTAAGATTGTATACAGGTCGTTATGAGATGGTTGTAATGTTACCTGTTGTTTTTCATCAGCTTTGAGTTTCATAATCACATTCTGTATGAGAGCAGAAAATGTGTTAATGAGTAACACAGGATTATAAATACAGTAGCCGCAGTAAGTATATGACCACTTAATTGTAACATAATAAACAATCACATTCATGTATTTTTTTAGCATGCTCTATGTGTGCAAATAATTCACCTACATACTCTTTCCATAAATTTACATAATGTGCCTAATGTCATGTGCACCATACCTTAGCTACAGGGTCATTATTCAAAGCTGACTTGTCTTCCTCGTCCAGCTCTACATATAAAAATACATCAAATAAAGGTGTGCGGTAGAATAGACACAAACTAAAAACACACATAAAAAATATAATAACTAGAAATTGCATAAATAGTTGAGTGAATATAGGGGCGAATATATGAGACATGGTTCTAAAGGGAAAAGGTTTGCACTTTACCCCTGTCATTATCTGCCATTAGGGCGACACACATTGCAACCATGCGATGGTTGTTCCCATAGCGTCGCATGAGTAGAACAGCCTTGTCAATTTCAATGAGTCCATGAAACTTCTCTCTCAGTCGCCTGACACTTTTTTCCAACTGCATAAAGAGAAAACGTATTTACAGTTATTTATCTTTATTTGAAAGAACAACCTCAGGGTGAAAGACTCGTGTCTGTTGTCCTAATACAAATGCGCTTTTATGCAGGAAAAACATAAGCACGTTTTAACCTTTATGTATAATATAGTTTACAATATGCACTGTGATTGTTAAGGAAGTTGCACTGTACTTCCTTTATTAGCGTTCTGTCATATTGCCTCAAATAAAATATCATAGGCTACACTATGTCTTTATTGTCGGAATATTGAATACTATACCTCTACTTCTTCGCGCATTCGACTCATCTCGTTCAGTGTTAGGTTTTCGTATCAGTAAGAGCGCTAGACTTTTTTTTTTTAGCGCTGCACCGTTTCCTTTAGCGCTTGCAGTCTGTTAGGGCGATATCACTTTCGATTTGATCAGAAATACCACAACTTGACCACTAGAGGCCGCCACAGTACAGCTGTAAACAGAGCACAAAATAAGAGCACTCAAAGTTCAGAACCGCATACTAGTATACTACTCGTAGCCTACTACATCTTTTAGTGAGGGTAGAATGCTAGTATGCGGTTCCGAATTCAGCAAAAGATTTTGATTCATCGCAGTGATTCAAATCTTTTGAATGCAGGGCTATTCTGAATCTAGGAGGCTATGGTAGCTAGTCAAAAACATTAACTCATTTAATTTGTCAACTATTCCATAGAACACATCATAAAACGCATTTTTTTTATTGCAGCCTTGAACTAAAATAGTTTTAATTTACAGTTTTTTTCAACTGCTCGCACACACTTTCAAAACTTTGCCTCTTTTTTTTTTCTTCAAAACTTTACACACAAATCCAAGAATTGCACACACAAAATGCAAAATTCCTCACCTCTTGCAAAATGAAGCACTGCATTCAAAATATCACAGACACATCTCAAAAGCAAACATTTGTCTTACGTTGCAAACACCTTTGCCATAATATTATATTTTTGGATATATCATACACAGTTATTCTAAAGCTCTTCTTTCATGAGCTCCTACATTTCTGTACAAGATTGAAAGTAATTGGCAGAGAGATGTTGAAAAATTCACGGTAAACAAAAAAGCAAGATTGAAACCAAAGTATTTTATTTTTTACAGTAAGCATTTGTGGTTGTGAATACAGTATTACACAGTACGAAAGAAAAGAAATACATCAACCGTGTGTAGTTGGACAGAAACAATGGTTGTGTTTGAAAAGGGAAATCAAGATACTTCCTGTTAGATTTTTGTGTGTTTCATAGAGAATTGAGTGTTGTGTTTTGCAAAAAGTGTTTTATGAAATTGAAAAATGAGCCGAAGGCCGAAAATTAGTGTATGGTTCTGCAGATTTGGTGTGTGGTTCTGGTGTTTGAGTGTCTGGTTTCAGAAATTGTGTGACAAGTGAGGATTTTGTGTGTATGCAGTTGAAAAAAAAAAAAAAAAACTAACTAGTAAAGTTATGCATTACTTTTAAATGTACAACAAAAACGTTTTCAAATAAGTAACTCAAGTTACTTTGTTTTCACATTTATTGATTGACAGCTCTCCTGACCCCATGTTGAGAGAAATCTGGAGTACAGAAGCTTTGGGTATTCCTCAAAATGAATAAAAACAGTGAAATTCAAATAGCCTATTATGAAAACCTGCAATAATTAAATGTTAAATAACACAAATATACTTTGTTTATTAACTAGTGTCTTTGCTGCTGATCTTCAATGATCCAATTAAACTGTACTAAAAAGCAAAAATGAAACATCATCACATTTGTGTTTCATTTTCTTGTTTTTATTGCTGAAGTAAGAGTTTCGAACTTTCTTCTCCTGTGTCCTATTCTTCTTTAGTCCAGAATGGCAGAACAGCTGAAAGGTTTGTTTGAGGTGCGCCCTCTACTGTACAGGCGTGAATTTGCATTTCCGTCAGACTGAGGCTTATTTCACTTTTGCTGTGAAAGGACCTTTACGTATGCCAAAAATAGACCTATTGGTGTTTTTTTGTTATGACAGTTTTTATCAACTGCTCACACACATTTTCAAAACTTTGCCTCTTTTTCTCTCAAAACTTTACACACAAATCCAAGAATTGCACACACAATATGCAAAATGCCTCACATCTCTTGCAAAATGAAGCACTGCATTCAAAATATCACAGACACATCTCAAAAGCAAACATTTGTCTTACGCTGCAAACACCTTTGCCATAATAATCTATTTTTGGATATGTCATATACACACAGTTATTCAAAACCTAAAGCTCTTCTTTCATGAGCTCCTATGTACATAAAAGGAGCTTCTGTACAAAATTGAAAGTAATTGGACGAGAGATATTGAAAATTTTACGGTAAACACAAAAGCAAGATTAAAACCAAACGATTTATTTTTTTACTGTAAGCATTTGTGGTTGTGAATACAGTATTAAGAAATACATCAACTATGTGTAGTTGGACAGAAACAAGTGTTGTGTTCCTGTTAGATTTTTGTGTGTTACATAGAGAATTGTGTGTTGTGTTTTGCAAAAAGTGTTTTATGAAATTGAAAACTGAGTCAAAGGCTGTGGTTTTGCAGATGTACAGAACTGTAAACTGTAAAAAAACAAACATGCAGACCCAGCCCAGGTGAGAAAAATTAATGCAAAAGTAACATAACGCATTACTTCACATAGAAAGTAACTAAGTAACGCAATTAGTTACTTTTAAGGAAAATTGTAACGTATTTCTTTTAAAAGTAACTTTCCCGAACACTGATTAGGCTATTATTGTTATTATAATGTCATTGTTGCTGTACGGTCAATGACTTCATATCCCAGGGTTCTCTGTACACAAACGCGACCTCTGCAACATGACTGATCACAAACTCTCATGCAGAACTCACGCGCTCCGGCTCAAAGGAGTTTATGGATGAAAAGAGGAGGGCTGTCAGCAGGACACAGGTCTGTACATGCTGCAAAGAACGGTTAGTACAAGTACTAGAACACTTTAGTCTGAAGCATTATGCTTTTGTAGCATGTTTTGTTTTCACGCAGTGCCAATAACTCGTCACTGTCATTTTGAATGCTTAATATTAAAACGTGACGACTTTTCTGGCACATAACACTTGTCGTGCGGTTGTAGATGTGAAAGTGCATCACAGCGTTAGTGCAACTGACCAGTTAAAACGCGCACATGAGGCGCGCGCTCCAGTGCTGAGAAAATCCGATTAAGATTTAATCTGTAGTCCAGAAGCCCTTCAGCGTGCATTCTATATTATTGTCTGTTCACCTACATATATATATGACATTATATTTTACAGTTACAGTGTTCACTTAAACTAAGTTTTTGCATCATTTTGTGGAGCTGCTTGTAAATGTACTTATAATTGCTGTTGTAATGCGTGCAATTGATAGGTTTATAAAATATAAAGTAACCTATTACCAAGTCATAATCCATGGCTGGGATTCTGAACTGAAAACTAATTTTCCCTTATCAGTGGTAAATATAGTGTTGCTAAAGTTTATTGCTTTTATTCCGGTTTCAGACTAGAGTTCAGCGTTAAGAGAAAGGTATGGGGCCACGAAAAGTTTTGGTGACAGGATGCTCCTCAGGAATTGGTTTGGCGGTGGCTGTCCGTCTTGCAAAAGATGATTTAAGGCGCTTCAAAGGTAAGAAGACTGTAGCCTATATGAATGTTAAATACCTCTTTAAATATTAATATGTCTAAGATTTATTATCGTGCCAGTGCATAATAAAGGAGAATATAAACTAAATTTCATAACATTACATAGCCTATAAACCCTCCGCGGTTCTACTCGCACCGCTCCGAGCGGGATTACCTCAGCGGCAGTCGCTAGTGCACCTCTTGAGGCCAGAGGAGAGAGGTTTACTCGCATATGTACATTAACTAATGATCAGATAAGTGTTATGTTATGTAATAAATGTTGTTGTAAGTGTTACTGTTGATTCTGTTTGAATTAGTTGTGGCCACCATGAGGGACCTGGATAGGAGAGAAGCTCTGGAGAGAGCAGCCGGGGCGACTCTTAACCGAACCCTGGAGATCCGACAGCTGGATGCCACCTGTGAGGACTCCATCAGAGAGTGTGTCAACAGCTTGTCAGATCGACGAGTGGATGTGTTAGGTGAAATTGACCGTTACTTTTCCAACAAATATTTCCTTAAATCACTTCAATTTCTGAGCAATGCTGCTTTTATGTAAGCAGTAGCTCAGTGTCTTTTGACTTGACTATATTTCATCTTTTCCATTTAGATGATCCATGTAAGATTTACAACAAAAATAGTTATCTGCTTATTTTAAAAACTTTTAACAATTATACCATAATATCAGTAATATTCCACATATTCCACTTTGATTTGAGTCACGTGTATATCAGCAAGGGTCCTTTATGACCATTCTTATAGTTCAGCTTATCCTCCTGAGACCCATACAAAAAAAGTTTGGTAAAAACAATTTTTCACATTATTGTTTGGAGCATAAGAAACAAATGGCAAAAAAAAAAATATCAATCAAAAAAATAAAAAAATCTGAATTTTTTTTAATTCATATTTTATGATGTCATATGTAGAGTACACCAGGACTCAGTTAATAATAAAGTGAAAACAAGAACAAAACAGTGTTTTTTTTTTCTAATATTACATTTTTATATTCAGTATACCAGTCAATTTTTAGGTTCCAGGCTTTTGTTTTCTGTAACGTCCTCTGTAAACAGATATAAGAATTTTTTTGCATTGTTGCATTTTATATTTTGCATTTTGTATGCATAGTAGTGCCTGCATTTAATAATGCAAGGCCGTAACCATTTGGGGTCGCATTTTTATTTAAATAAAATAAATAATTAAAGAATTAAAAGGGATTTAAGGGAATAAAGAGGAAATAAGAATGTAAAAGAAGTTCTAGGCCTAATTATAGCCTAAATAGTTGTGAAGCAGTCCATTTAAAGTCAAGTCAAGTCAAGTCACCTTTATTTATATAGCGCTTTTTACAATGTAGATTGTGTCAAAGCAGCTTTACATTGATAACTGGCACATTGTTTGGCTGCACAGCAGCTCTTAAAGAATAGTGTCAATGCAGGCAGATCAAAGCACTGTTGAATATCAAATGTCAAGTCAAATGTCAAGTGTCCCCAACTAAGCAAGCCAGAGGCGACAGCGGCAAGGAACCCAAACTCCATCAGGTGACATCAGGTGGCAGACAAGTGGCAAATTGGTGTTAAAATGGAGAAAAAAACCTTGGGAGAAACCAGGCTTAGTCGGGGTGCCAGTTCTCCTCTGGCCAACAGTGCTTTGTTACAATTCAGGTTGCTATCATAAGTCCAATAGGATCGCAACATTAAAAGTATTTATTTCAGTTCCATCCAATTGAGGATCGTATTGAGGGTCACGCCGGTATGGACGGTTGTTGAGGAACTGTGTCGTGGCTGTCGTGTCAATAAGGCCCTTACAGGGGATGATCTAGTTGACTCAATCTCTGCTGATACGTCAGGGCTGCGTTGTGGTCGTGTCAAGGCGCAGGTCCTTGGTCTTACCTGGATACGGCCCGGATCCAGTTGACTACGGTGAACCTCGGACTAAAGACAGAAAGACTAATATTAGCGTAGATGCCATTCTTCTTCTGATGTAACGAGTACATCAGGTGTTATAGGAAGTGTTCCCGGTTCCGGCTGACCTAATTTATGCAGCCTAATAATCCTTTAACGGATTTGAAAATATAAATTGGTAATGTGTTATGTGTATGCCAGGTTAAAGAGATGCGTTTTTAGTCTAGATTTAAACTGACAGAGTGTGTCTGCTTCCCGAACAATTGCTAGGAAGATTGTTCCAGAGTTTAGGTGCCAAATAGGAGAAGGATCTACCGCCTGCGGTTGATTTTGATATTCTAGGTATTATCAGCTGGCCTGAATTCTGAGATCGCAATAGACGTGAAGGACTATAATGAATTAGGAGCTCGCTCAGGTACTGGGGAGCTAAACCATTTAGTGCTTTGTAAGTAATTAGCAAGATTTTAAAATCTATACGATGTTTAACAGGAAGCCAATGCAGTGTTGACAGAACTGGGCTAATATGGTCATACTTCCTAGTTCTAGTAAGAACTCTAGCTGCTGCATTTTGTACGAGCTGTAGTTTATTTATCAGGCGAGCAGAACAACCACCCAGTAGAGCATTACAGTAATCTAGCCTTGAGGTCATGAACGCATGAACTAACTGTTCTGCATTTTTCATTGAGAGCATATGTTGTAGTTTAGATATATTTTTAAGATGGAAGAATGCGGTTTTACAGATGCTAGTAACATGGCCTTCAAATGAAAGATTGGTATCAAAGAGCACACCCAGGTTCCTAACTGACGACGAAGACTTAACAGAGCAGCCATCAAGTGTTAGACAATATTCTAGGTTATTACGTGAAGAAGTTTTTGGTCCAAAAATTAGAATCTCTGTTTTTTCTGAATTTAGTAGTAGGAAATTACTGGTCATCCAATTTTTTATATCAGCTATGCATTCCGTTAATTTTGTGAATTGGTAAGTTTCGTCAGGGCGCGAAGAAATATAGAGCTGAGTATCATCAGCGTAACAGTGAAAACTAACGCCATGCTTCCTAATGATATCTCCCAAGGGTAGCATGTACAGAGTGAACAGCAACGGTCCTAGTACTGAGCCTTGTGGTACTCCATATTGAACTTGTGATCGATATGACATGTCTTCGTTTACTACTACAAACTGATAACGGTCAGATAAGTATGATTTGAACCATGACAATGCAATTCCATTAATGCCAACATAATTTTCGAGTCTATTTAAAAGAATATTGTGATCAATAGTGTCAAATGCAGCACTAAGATCCCGTAACACTAATAGAGAGATACAACCACGATCTGATGATAAGAGCAAATCATTAGTAACTCTAATGAGAGCAGTCTCAGTACTATGGTACGGTCTAAATCCTGACTGGAAATCCTCACAGATACCATTTCTTTCATTTCTTAAACTCTTTGCAAATAATATTTTATACGTTATACATGTTTGTAGGTCTAATATGTCAAAAATGTAAAAAACGTCTCTTGCCACATTCAGTTATGAATGACATCATTTAAATGATATTTTCAATTCAAAATGGAGAAATTGCATAAAAAAAGTTGAGTAGTTTGCATCACTGTATGTTACTGTGGGTTGTTAAACATTTCTATCATAAAACAGTTGTCAAATATTAAATGTTTAGCTACTTTTAACCTACCACGCATGTACTCTTTCATTGTAAGAACTAAAAGCGTTGCGTTGAATTTCACACTCATCTTCAGTAAATAGTAAGCCCCGCCTTCTTTGATCTGATTGGCCATCATTTTGACATTGATGAATGCTGTTAAACCTCTGAGGCAGACCAGCATAAAATTGTAACCTTTTAAACTGTCTGTCATCCTAACAACAAACAGGGCAGTGCATAATGGAGAGCAGCATTAAGAAATATCAAATATTTGGGGGACAATTTGGCCATTTCTAATTATTGGGGAGGACTTGCCCTGATTGAATGTAAATTGGGGTTTTCAGGATTCAACAGCTCCAGGAAACTTCAACTTGAACCAAACTATGCACAAGATTTGTACAAAGATTTTCAACTATGGTATGAAAGATATTAGAGAATGATTTCATATACGATTTTACTTTACACAGTATTTGAACATGACAAAAATGGGTTTTCCCATTATATACAGTGTATCTACTCATTGTCTCTAATTTGCATGTTTATGTGTGTTCTTTGGGCAACATGAAATGAAAAAAGAAGTAGCTATAATAATGAGATTAATAACTTGGCAACATTTTCATGATATCGGTAATACAAACCCGATTCCAAAAAAGTTGGGACACTTTACAAATTGTGAATAAAAAAGGAATGCAATAATTTACAAATCTCGTAAACTTATATTTTATTCACAATAGAATATAGATAACATATCAAATGTTGAAAGTGAGACATTTTGAAATGTCATGCCAAATATTGGCTCATTTTAGATTTCATGAGAGCTACACATTCCAAAAAAGTTGGGACAGGTAGCAATAAGAGGCCGGAAAAGTTAAATGTACATATAAGGAACAGCTGGAGGACCAATTTGCAACTTATTAGGTCAATTGGCAACATGATTGGGTATCAAAAGAGCCTCTCAGAGTGGCAGTGTCTCTCAGAAGTCAAGATGGGCAGAGGATCACCAATTCCCCCAATGCTGCGGCAAAAAATAGTGGAGCAATATCAGAAAGGAGTTTCTCAGAGAAAAATTGCAAAGAGTTTGAAGTTATCATCATCTACAGTGCATAATATCATCCAAAGATTCAGAGAATCTGGAACAATCTCTGTGCGTAAGGGTCAAGGCCGGAAAACCATACTGGATGCCCGTGATCTTCGGGCCCTTAGATGGCACTGCATCACATACAGGAATGCTACTGTAATGGAAATCACAACATGGGCTCAGGAATACTTCCAGAAAACATTGTCGGTGAACACAATCCACCGCGCCATTCACCGTTGCCGGCTAAAACTCTATAGGTCAAAAAAGAAGCCATATCTAAACATGATCCAGAAGCGCAGGCGTTTTCTCTGGGCCAGGGCTCATTTAAAATGGACTGTGGCAAAGTGGAAAACTGTTCTGTGGTCAGACGAATCAAAATTTGAAGTTCTTTTTGGAAAACTGGGACGCCATGTCATCCAGACTAAAGAGGACAAAGACAACCCAAGTTGTTATCAGCGCTCAGTTCAGAAGCCTGCATCTCTGATGGTATGGGGTTGCATGAGTGTGTGTGGCATGGGCAGCTTACACATCTGGAAAGGCACCATCAATGCTGAAAGGTATATCCAAGTTCTAGAACAACATATGCTCCCATCCAGACGTCGTCTCTTTCAGGGAAGACCTTGCATTTTCCAACATGACAATGCCAGACCACATACTGCATCAATTACAACATCATGGCTGCGTAGAAGAAGGATCCGGGTACTGAAATGGCCAGCCTGCAGTCCAGATCTTTCACCCATAGAAAACATTTGGCGCATCATAAAGAGGAAGATGCGACAAAGAAGACCTAAGACAGTTGAGCAACTAGAAGCCTGTATTAGACAAGAATGGGACAACATTCCTATTCCTAAACTTGAGCAACTTGTCTCCTCAGTCTGTTATAAAAAGAAGAGGGGATGCCACACAGTGGTAAACATGGCCTTGTCCCAACTTTTTTGAGATGTGTTGATGCCATGAAATTTAAAATCAACTTATTTTTCCCTTAAAATGATACATTTTCTCAGTTTAAACATATGATATGTCATCTATGTTGTATTCTGAATAAAATATTGAAATTTGAAACTTCCACATCATTGCATTCCTTTTTTATTCACAATTTGTACAGTGTCCCAACTTTTTTGGAATCGGGTTTGTACTTTACAATAAGGTTCATTAGTTAACATGAACTAATAATGAACTGCACTTCTACAGCATTTATTAATCTTTGTTAATGTTAATTTCATCATTTACTAGTACATTATTAAAATCTTGTTAACATTAGTTAATGTACTGTGAACTAACATGAACAAACAATGAACAACTAAATTTTCATTTACTAATGTTAACGAAGATTAGTAAATACAGTAACAAATGTATTGCTCATAGTAAATTCATGTTAGTTAATACATTAACTAATGAACCTTATTGTAAAGTTTTACCATAATATCTCATATTTCAAAGAAATATTGATATATAATTTCTTCCTTATTCACTTATTACAGTATGTCTCCCTAAAATGCCTGATTACATGCTGTAAGTCCTGTGGCCTGTTGCATGAACCTGGTTTCAGTTTCAGGTAAGTTTCAGGTTAATTTGAGCAAACTCTGTTTTTTTGGGCTCACATGCAATGATAATCTGATATTTTCTTTCAGCTGCCTTCTCAAACTTTCACTGCAGCAATAGTGTTTATTCCTGCCTTGTAAATGTGCTTAATTTCATGATATTTTTCATAACGATCTCTTAATCTTCAGAAGAGAAGTGAATTGCGTGTCTCTCTCATGAGAAGTGAATCAAACGGACACTCTCCATGTTCTGTGTGATTGGCTGTTTGCCGAACGTGTCACACTTTCTCTGGATTAAACCTGAGTTCACAGAGAACATTTATACTGAGTGTTGTGAGACTGCTGAACCTGATCTAAACCAGGTTGGATTTATCTGGATTTGTCAACTCTAACCCTACTCTGAAACTCAGAGTTTGTTCAGCTAACTTCATGCAACAGGCCTCTGGTGTCCTGTGCAGTGGACATGTATGAAACTGATGCAAGTCTCATAACAGAAAGTCATATTCTGATTTGAAACCCCACTAAAGATGTCTTGAGATGTTAATTTACGACATAATATTACGAAATATTATCATATTCCCATAAGAGTGCTGAATTTAGTCATTCAGTCAATGTCAGTCATATTTAAAGACTAAGGAGAGGGAGTTGTCATGGTGAAACCTCAAAACATTCGGTATCTCTGAAAAGCCCTGAATGTGGCTTATATGGTCTCAAAGAAATTTGCTAAAATATAATGTCCTCTAAAGTGGAAAAAACTCCATTGCTGGGTCTTAGGAGGATATGTAATTTTTTTTTTTTTACTTGCCAAAGCCTGTTTTCACTAAATTTGTCGTTGACTAATCATAATCCTGGACTTTAAAGGGTTAGTTCACCCAAAAATGAAAATTCTGTCTTTAATTACTCCCCCTCATGTCGTTCTACACCTGTAAGACCTTCGTTCATCTTCAGAACACAAATGAAGATATTTTTGATAAAATCCGAGGGCTCAATGAGGCCAGCAAGATAATTAACACTTTCAACGCCCAGAAAGCTACTAAAGACATATTTAAAACAGTTCATGTGACTACAGTGGTTCAACCTTAATGTTATGAAGTGACGAGAATACTTTTTGTGCGCCAAAAAAACAAAATAATGACTTTATTCAACAATATCTAGTGATGGCCGATTTCAAAACACTGCTTCATGAAGCTTCGAAGCTTTACGAATCTTTTGTTTCGAATCAGTGGTTCAGAGCATGTATCAAACTGCCAAAGTCACGTGATTTCAGTAAACGAGGCTTCGTTACGTGATAAGTGTTTCGAAATTTCAATGGTTCACCACTGGGGGGCGAGACTTTGGCAGTTTGATACGTGCTATAAACCACTGATTCGAAACAAAAGATTTGTAAAGCTTCGAAGTTTCATGAAGCAGTGTTTTGAAATTGCCCATCACTAGATATTGTTGAATAAAGTTGTTTTTTTGGCGCACAAAAAATATTCTCATCGCTTTATAACATTAAGGTTGAACCACTGTAGTCACATGAACTGTTTTAAATATGTCTTTAGTAGCTTTCTGGGCATTGAAAAAGGAAATGAACTTGCTGGCAATGGAGGCCTCACTGAGCCATCGGATTTCATCAAAAATATCTTAATTTGTGTTTTGAAGATGAACAAAGGTCTTACGGGTGTGGAACGACATGAGGGTGAGTAAATAATGACAGAATTTTCATTTTTGGGTGAACTAGCCCTTTAACATTTCTAAAACAAACAAATTACCTTGCAGTAATACTTGTTTCTCTTATTTCACACGTGCAAATTCTCACAGCAAGTGGTGGCAGGGGTACCTACTGAACCTTTGTTTTAAAGGGAAATTCTGTCGTTGTTTACTCATCCTTATGGTGTTTCAATCCTGAATGACTTATTTAAGATGATATTTTAAAGAATGTTGGTATCCAAACAGTTTTGGTGTCTATTGACTTCCATTCAAAATATCTTCTTTCATGTTCCACACAAAAAAGAAAGTCATACAGGTTTGAACTGACACGAGAGTGAGTAAATGATGACAGATTTTTTTTAACTTTTGGCTGAACTATCCCTTTAAAACTATACACTGCAAAATGCAAGATACTTGAACAATCTTCCACATCCTGCTTGATATAGACTCTACCGCACTGTTTTGTAGTGAATAATGCTGGTGTAGGCATGATTGGTCCTCTGGAGTGTCAGAGTGTAAGTGCTATGCAGGAACTCTTCAACACTAACTTCTTTGGCCTGGTGAGACTGGTGAAGGAATTGCTGCCTGACATGAAGCGACGTCAGAGTGGACATATCGTAGTGATGAGCAGCGTCCTGGGCATCCAAGGTAATACCACATATTTCAGTGATTATAAGCAGTACACATGTTAAATTAAAAGATTTTTACCTTTACTGTTACTTTCAGAGTGCTAATTCTTTTTCAGGACTACTTTTCAATGATCTATATGCTGCCTCCAAATTTGCTGTAGAAGGTTTTTGTGAGAGTCTTGCTGTGCAAGCTATGAAGTTCAATGTCAAGTGAGTACACAGATATAGTGCTGAGTTAACTAGACAAACTTAGAGAGAAATTCACTTATAATCAGATGGTCAAGGTGATTTTAGTGGATGTATGAAGGGTAACCATCAATGAAGATGATCCACTAATGTTCGGCAGCCACAAAGTCTAACAGGTAAACAATATATCTTCCTTTAAACCTAGAATGCATGAATCGAAAAACCTACATGAATGCATAAAGGGGTCAAAATGACCTATATTGGAATGAATGGTTTTCTTTTTTTTTTTAAGGTAAAATAATTAAAATAATTGATGATACACAAATGTTTTATTATATCAAGCATTTTGACCGGTCTACAAAAAATGGCTTATAAATCTCTCGTTATGCTATATTATCAATAAATATTGGATTCAATCTTTATGTCAACTAGTTTTCATTCAATTAAGACATGTTTTGTATTTATTTTTGAAACTGATTGATTGTGAAACTGATTGACATTTTCGGGGGAAAAGAAAATCCTCTCCGTACAACTTAAAGGATCTGTCCACTTTCAAATTAAAATTTCCTGATAATTTACTCACCCCCATGTCATCCAAGATGTCCATGTCCTTCTTTCTTCAGTCGAAAAGAAATGAAGATTTTTGATGAAAACATTCCAGGATTTTTCTCCTTATAGTGGACTTCAATTGGCACCAAACAGGTTGAAGGTCAAAATGACAGTTTCAGTGCAGCTTCATAGGGCTTCAAACAATACCAGGCAAGGAATAAGGGTCTCATCTAGCGAAATGATCGGTAATTTTCTAAAAAAAATAAAATAAAAATGTATATGCTTTATATAAACAAATGATCACCTTGCAAGTGCTTAAAACAATCATAGCATGCCGGGTCACTTTGACTCCCTTTATGGATTCTAGGGTTAAATGCACTACATTTGGTTTCTTATTTTTTATAGATGCAGAAACATTCATGCATTGTAAGTGTGTATTATATACAACTCCCACAGGATGACTTTAGTGGAGCCGGGCCCAGTTGTAACTGAGTTTGAGAACAAAGGGTATGAGGAGGCAGAGAAGATGGACCTGTCAGAGGCTGATGAGGAGACAGCTCAAATCTTCCGTCAGATCTACCTGCCGTATTCACGCAAAATTTTTCACTCAATCGGGCAGACACCTGAGGAGGTGGCAGAGGTGAGAGTGTGGATGACCTGTTCTTTTGGTTGTCGAGGCTCCTTGTATAAATGAGTGATATGAAAATGTCTCGTTTACAGCAAACGTTCAAGCTGATTGTGTCCAAGAACCCTCCATTTCGTCATCAGACCAACCGTTTGTACATGCCACTGACTGCCATGAAGAAAGCTGACCCCACAGGGCGACTACCCATAGACGCATTCTATAAAATGATCTTCCAGCATGACCGTGTGTTCAACGCTAGTCTGAGTATTATGCGCATCCTACACAGGAGAATGGGTCAAGGTGCTGCCTAAAAAAACCCTCGGAGCCTGAGGAGAGAGAATTCCGATCCACTTTGCAGCTGTAGCATTTTAGTGCCAGTTTCACAAGCCCAAAATGATCTGTTCTGATAGGGTCTCGGGTATTTGCTCAACGCAAATGATGAAATGCAACAAGCCATAGTTAGTATTGCAATAATTTTGAGACTGTGATTGGTCGCCAGTTGATGTCCAGTGTAAAATCTGGATCTTGCAGCATTGTTCTAACTTTAACCTTAAGAAAATTGTAAGAACCAAGATCAAATACATAATGTTTAGTTACAATTTGCAGTGTATATTGCATTTTAATAGTCAAATGTTTTAAGTAGTCTATTGAATAAATTATGAAAAACATTTATTTTTGGTACTTAATCAATGAATGTTGTTAAAGACATTGAAAGTATTCAAATGTTTTGGAATAGGCTTCTCCTGTGCAGGCCATGAGGGCAGATATTTTGATGTTTGGGTTCAACAAACCCAGTGATTCAACACGGCGGCACTGCTGGAGCTTTATTGGGATTTAATTCATATGGCTCATATATAAATTAGTGCTGTAGTTGCTTAGCAATGAATATAAATTCAAATGTGTAACTAAATTGGAAAG
This sequence comes from Ctenopharyngodon idella, assembly GCF_019924925.1. Lineage (NCBI taxonomy): Eukaryota > Metazoa > Chordata > Actinopteri > Cypriniformes > Xenocyprididae > Ctenopharyngodon > Ctenopharyngodon idella. The sequence continues at coordinate 40,030,053 of NC_067222.1, read as the reverse complement.
AACAAACTATTTTTTTTTAAAATAATGCTTTTGTTGTTCTTTTGTTAAAAAACATGGGAGTAAAAAAGTCACCTCTCCACATTTTGCATTCAGGTTATTTATACGGCTAAATTAATCTCAATTATTAAGTGGATTGGTGCCATTATGTGGTTGACTAGCAACGGCAAAATTAGGATTCAGGCTTGAAATTTCACACACATGCTCTGCTTTTAATGAAAAACACCACTGCAAAAACAAACAACTCTTAATACTGAGATAGCACACCTAACATTACAAGCAGAAAATGTTATATCACTAAAATTTGATAGAGGGCGTGGTGATGTCAGATTTTGAGTTTATTTTCATTATAAGCATTGTGAAGTATGTTTTGGGTTGATATTGTGTTTAGTAGAGTTGACTAGGGTTAAAAAAGTTCATTTCCCACATTGGGAGGACAATGTACAGTAAAGCAGGTGATAATCACAAACTTGACTTAGGCCCTGTTTCCATCTGGTATTAATATGTTTTGGTCGATCGGATCACAAGTAGACAAGGGAGACACATACCAGTTTACACCTGGTGTTTTAATCTGTCTCTTTTGTCCACTTTCAACCACTTCTGTTCTGATTTCTTCTAGGGGAGGGTCTTTAGGTGGGTAAATTTTTTAGATCTTTCGACCTAATATACAAAATGAGCTCAAGCAATTTACATGTGAACTTGCCCAGAGATGAAGGAAGAACATACGGAGAGCATCAGCTTTCTTTTCTGCTCTGACAGCCACAAGACCGGCCGAACGCGGTGAATGTGTGTTAGAATGGCGAGAGAACATTGTCCTAGGTACGTTTTTCATCAAGTTTAATTCCCGTACTGGCTAGCGAGTGTCCCATAATGTATATGCGTTAGGTCAGCAGACGGAGAGTTGGCGGTCTTTTGTGGCTGTTCGAACACATTCGACCATATGAGCATTTACACTACGAATCCGGTCTAACGCATTTTCGACTACCTCTGGAAGTGGTCGAAAGTGGACAAGCTCAAAACATTTTACACCCCGTTTACACTTGTATTTAGCGTCGTCCACTTGTGATCTGATCGACCAAAGCGCATCTTAATACAGGTGGAAACAGGGCCTTAGTGTTCAAAGTCTTTTATTCTCCTTTCCGTTGGAGGAGTTCATTGCGATAATGGCCGATTGACTGTAGCCTATCCAAGCGTGCCACACAAGTCCTGAAAAGTGAAGCCAAAGCGTCTCGATCGCCCCCAGGTGGCTGGAAGCAGTATAGACCTTATGCGCCAGAGAAACAAGCGCGCCGCCAACTTTATAAAATTGTCTTTGAACTTTCGTTTTGCGGTAGCTCTGTACATTTCTATGGCATCGCTGTCAAAGAATAATTAGCTGGTTAAGGGGATTTACTTGTTGTAGAGTTAATGAAAGTTATCATGAGCATTGTAATGTTTAAAGCAGATGTCTTAACAAATGTCAGTAGACCGTGAAGATTTTAAAACGAGCAGTTCATTCATAAATATGTAAGATCGCTGTGGAAATACAAACCGGAAGTCAAAAGACAACGAGCGTAACGCTGAAAAGGGGCGGGGCTACATAAGGTCTATAGGTCATAAACCCGCCCTCTCCATAAAATGTAATGGGACATGAAAAACTAAACAATCAAATTAGACTTCAAATATTTTTTTCCAAAGACAATTTCTTTTTTTCAAGTTTTTAATCATGCTGGTGTTAGTTCAATTGTTCGTTCTTTAAAAAAGTTTGGTTTTAGTTAGTTATTTGATGCTATAAAAATGATTGACAGCTTCTCTGAGTGAAGTAGTCACTGAGACACCAATGGACTTTTTTCTGGATCTTCGGGAGGGGATTGGAGCTTTAAGTTTAATTTCTATATTTCCATAACTGTTTATTTCACACCGACATAATTAGTTGTTCTGAGTGTGGGCGGGAATTGATATCGCGGCTCCACTTCATGGTCACTACTGCGCAGACTCGGGCTCCAAGTTCACGATGGGCAGACTCGAGAATCAAGATGTCAGCGTCATATTGGCACACTGGCGGCTTCACCTACTACAATGGAAGAGAGTGAAGGTTTTTTCACAGTCTATGAACCTATCCCTTACATATTCCAAACTTTGTTGAAAATGACATACATCTGCATATTTCATGTTGTACCCGCTGCTCAATTATGGCTGTATTTTTTTTTTTTTTGTGAACTAAAAACTACTGGACTCAACATGCATGGAAATATGAAAGAGGTGAGAAAAAGAACAAGACATTAGTGGGATGTAGTTTCTACTGCTTTATTAGAAGTAACATATTTTACAACTTTGTAGAAAGAAACTGTGAAAAGCTGTTTATATACAATGATTTTAAACTACTTTAAACAAGTATAGAAAATTAATAATGATGATAGGAAATATCTATGGCTGTTCTAGTTACGCAAGACCAATATAGTCACATCCTCACCTTAATAATGCTAATAAAAAAGTACATTTACTTTTTGTTCTTTTTAGTACATAATCATTTTAGAAACATAAGACTTCTCATAAACAAGTAGACCTAAACAAGGCGAAACATATTTACAGGTAGTGAAATTTCAAAAATATCGGGAGAACTGTATCATCAGAAGTGAAAGGTTATGAACAAAAGGAAGACTTATGCTTGATTAGCTAAGCTTAGTAGTACTTATGTAGAAGAACAAAGAGGTCCAGAATGTGCTCCAAAACCACCTCAAGCCTTGAAATGTTTCATAGCTGTACACTCAGTATTTGTGCCTGATATTTGTATGTTATGTATATGAAAAAAAGCAATGTTTACATGTCATAGTTTAGTGAAATGGGCATGTTTCTCTTGGTGATAGCAAGACAAATTGGAAGTGTCATCAAACGCAGGTCTTACAGTTTGGAATATTACTGGGGATGAACATACGAACATGTTGCAGAAAGCCAGGGGCATCACTACATAGTAGCGTTTCCCATCTCACGCCTTCTGACCAGACACGACAGATGTCATCGTCTAGGCTCATGGGGTGGGAACTGCTAAAGATGCAGACAACACTGCATGCTATATAACACCTCCCTGAGGAGTGACAGAGCACTAGCAGACCATTAGCAACCCCGTTAGCCATGTACCCAACACACAACACATATGCTCACTACCCAAACCAAAAAGGAGCTAGAATATGATTAGACCACATGGAAATGCTGGACCTGAGGGATCAAATTACATTAAAATAAATCAGCTACACTGCCATGCCCCAGAGGAAGAATTTCTGGTGGTCAAATGTCAAGCTGCAGCTGTTCAGTACTGAAACGAAGTGTTCGTGAGGGATCAGGAACATGATGAGATCAGTTCCGCAGCAGTCAGCGGCTCCACGAGCGCCCGGCCGGTGGGTTCCGATCAGGAATGTTTGCGGAAAGGAAGTTGAGTGTCACTGAAGAAGTGACGCAGAGCAGCAGCCTAATAACACAGCTTAATACATCAATGTTCCACAGTTAACTGTGGTTCCAAAAATGTGGTTATAAAAAGAATAATGCAAAATAAATCAAATTTACACAAGGCAAGACTATAAGGCAGTGACTGGCAGGGATTCTGAGAGGGAGCTGGAAGAGCGCCGGCCAGCTCAGGCCTTTGTAAGTCGGTGAGGTCACTGAAGGAACTATGTTCAGTAAAATCATTTCCACTGATACAACACAACACTGAAAAAGATTCTAAACACTGGCCTGTTTCTGAGAGGCGCTTTTATGCACTGTCGTTATAAATGCTGAACTAGGATTTCAGGGTTTTCTTACCATCTCTCTCTCAAGCTTTTCCCCTTGAAGTGCTTCACAGATGCCCCTCTACATTCATACAAACACTTTTACAAAATGTATAAAATCATTTTAAATCAGAATATTTAACTTGTGTTGGTCTCTATATACCTCTGTTTTCATGTGCCAATCTGTTCTGAATGCTAGACTAAATAAATATCACTAAAATTTGTAAAACTTCTAATCTCATTGTGTGTGTGTGTGTGTGTGTGTCACTCAAAAGCCCGGTGTTTAAATTCTGACTGTATCAATTGCTGCTGATAAAACCAGGGGCGGAACAGACGAGCTAAGCAATCATGAGCTGCTCCTCTTGTAACAGTAGCAACATGGAACCTGAGGAGACCTCACGAGTCCCATGTAATACACTGGAAGTAGTAAGGCAATTGTTATGGGGGTCACTAAAAACAACAGAGACAGAAAGAGGGTTGAAACACCCACAAGGCAGTTTGGAAAAACATAAGACAATAAATAAAAAGAAAGGAATTTCCTTCAACATTTCAGTTTTCTCTCAATCTATTTTTTTTTTTTATAAAGTTTGTTAGTTTCAGGAGTGTCCCCAAGTCTTTGAAATGAAAGACGTGGTATTCTTCATATACTTTTTTTTTTTTTATAATTAAAAAACAAGTCCATCTGTGACAGAACGTCTTACTTCATTAAATTGTCTTCTTTTTAAGACAACACATTTCCCTTTAACTTTCTTTCTGCAGACACCAGCAGACGGTCTTCTTGATGCAAAACAGTCAATCCTAATCCAATTAAAATCTTGGAAATGGGCTGACAGGTAAGTAAAAAAACAAGCCCTAGAGTGACGCTTGTCAACTTTACTCTCTCAAAGTCACAAACATGTAGGTCGAGCTGTTCAAGCAAACACCTGCATCTTCCCACTGGATTCCTGGACATGGGAAATCTGGGTTTGAGCAGGAGCCGTGACGGCCGGGCTGGGGGTGGAGTCAGACCAATCAGATACACAGTGAGGGGAGGGGCTAGACCAGGGTTCTGGAGACTCTGGAGAAGGGGTCAGGTAAGGATGTTCACTGGGCACATGCAAGTAATGCTTGGGTGTTGCATCCATGGCAGAGGTGTAGCTGTGCTGGGAGGGCGGAGTGGGGTAATCCTCCGGGCCTGCGGTGCTGCTGCTCGCCTGTGCCGGGGGTGCCTGAGACGGGATAGCCTGTGCTTGCGAGGCCTGAGGGGCTGCTGTGGCCTGTGGAGGCTGAGCCTGCGGCTGCTGTGGCTGGTAGAAAGCTGGAGGAGGCTGTGTCTGCTGTGGTGTTGGGGGAGTGGAGGAGCCCATGCGGGTGAGGTTGGGGTTGGTAAGGGCGTGGCTGCGAAGTTGCTGCGGCTGCTGCTCTGCAATAGGCGGCAGTTTGACCGGGCTAATAGAGGGCGTGTTGGAGACGGGTGTTGGCTGCAGGATGGGTTGCTGGGCATTACGGAAAACCTGCTGCTGGTGCATGAGCATGCTGCTTTGCTGCAGGGTTGGTGTCTGAGGGAGCATGCCTGCTTGGCTACTTGCTGGATGCACCATGTTGACCATGGGCTGACTGCACTGAGAAGATGGAGGCATGCGGCTGTGCCAGTCAAACGGCACGCTTACTGGACTTACCATGCCCATGTTGAGGCTCATCTGGCCGGCATTCAGCACGTAGTTGTGGGGGCCTTGGTTGACACCGCCTCCTTGCATGGCCACACGCCCCTGCATCGAGAGTCCCCCGTCACCCAGGTCACTCAGCTGTGCTAGGGAAACCGCAAAAGGGCTGGTGCCATCCAGGATACTGCTGTGCACCATGGGAGTGGAAGGGACAGACATGGAGGAGTGGAAAAGGCCAGGAGAGGGCATGGCGGCCGGTGAGGTTGGATTGGTGACGTAGCCAGCATTGCTGGCGCCTCCGCGTGGCGAATCCAACGAGTCGACGGGGGAAAGCGTGACAGAGCTCTCCAGCAAAGCACTCTGCATGTCTAGCGTCAGCCGTTTGTTGCGGCTTTTGGCGGAATCTTTCAGGCTGGTAGCATGCTGCCCACCCATGCCTTTAGCCCCTGGGCGACGGTTCTTCTTACCCTGCGGGGTGCTTTTCAGCCCTTGTAGGAAGTTGCTGGGAGGACACATGAGTGGTGAGAGCGTATGGCTACCAGACAAGTGGTGACCTGCCCCTGCATGGCCCTGCGGACTTCTCACAGTGTTATATTCATCGAGCAGCTGAACGATGTCATGGTGCATGCGCTCCTGGGCAATATCTCGAGGGAGCCTGTCCATGTGATCCGTTATCTCCCTGTTGGCGAAGTGAGCCAACAACACCTTCACTGCTTCACAACTACCTTCCCTGGCAGCCAAGAATAGTGGAGTCTCCTCCTGAAGATTATAAATAGATTCAAAAATTAACAACATGGCTGACATAGATATTATGAAAGCCTTCAAACCCCTCAAAAGTACATAACTGCATACCTTGAGGTCCTGCATATCTTTATTGGCACCGTTCTTCAACAAGGCAACTGTAGCTTCAACATTATTGACTGCAGCTGCCCAGTGCAAAGCTGACTTTCCTGTGGAGAGAAAACCGTAATACGCAACCATCAGAAACAATGAAACTTCACATCTGAAGCAGAAACTCTGTTTCGTTTTCTTTTTTGCTTACCGATTTCATCAACAGCATTGACATCAGCATGGCAGGTGATCAACTCTTCCACCATGCCCTCTACTGCCAGACGGGCTGCAAGGATCAGAGCAGTGGAGCCATCATACATGCGCGAGTCTAGGTCTGTGGCGCGGTTCCTGATTAGAATCTGAAGATGCAAGAATATGGGATATATCAGCTCTGACTTTGCTTCAATAGACCATGTTCAAACATGTATTTGATTGTAGGTGACTTTACCTGGAAAACCCCCTGTGCATCAGCTGCTACAGCTGCATGCAGAGGTGTGCGGCCTGTGTTATCCTGTGCATTTGCATCAGCCCCAGCATCCAAGAGTCTTTTAGCTGCGTCAGCTCGGGCGTAGCGTGCAGCCAGGTGCAGAGCGGTCTCTCCAGTGCGGTCTGTCTGAGCTGCGAGCGATGCTCCTTGGTAAATGAGGTCAGATATGATGTTGGCTGAGGATTCATCGGAGTCATCATCTTCAGTCACTTCTGGCTCCAGCCCACCTCCACAGAAGGATGCCAGCATCAGGGGTGTGAAGCCATCTATATGAAATAATAGTTTGCAAATGTTTTGAATCAATTTGTAATTCTTGTATCTGAAGTTTATCTATGCAAGGCCACCAATAAGGGGGGCAACTGGATCCAACCAAGGACCAAGAGTAGACAGCCAAACATATCATACCAGGGCCTCGGACATTGACGTCCATGCAGTCGCTGTCAAACTCTCCCTGAGGAGGTGTCAGAGCCATGGAAGGTGGCATACGGATATCTGCTGCTGCCAAGTGATGCTGTGTCCACTGTCTGCTGTCAACTGCATCCTCACCATCTGACAGAATGCTGGGCTCTTCCACCTGTACATAACAAGCTGATATTATTAAGACTGTTCATTCACATATATAACTGTTTCACTGATGCATACACCTATACATTGAAAGAGGAATGATAAATGGTCAATCACCTTAAGTCTTTTAACCTCTGGGCAGTCTGTGTCTATCCACTGGTCACTGTGATCAGCCAATAGAGACTCTTCCACTGTCTTTGGCATGTGTCTGCAAAGAGTCATACATGCTAATTAGTGCCTATAAAAGGGATAATTTGATGAAGTATACTGACAATAGTTATATTGCATTAATACTGCATTAGCGACTCACTTCATGCCCAGGGAGTCTTGGCCCACAGGTTCTCTGCGGTTCTTGTTACTGCTCGTTTCCTTCTTAAGGAAGAAGCCCTCAGGGAACCAGAGTGTGCTGTGCTCACGTTTGCGGCGGGCAATCAACATGCCCACCATCAAGATTACCAACAAGAATAGAGAAGCTACCCCTACTATTAGTAGCTTACCCCAGTAGGGAACATCAACCTCTTCAATTTTTTCACCTGAAAGAGAATTGGTAAATGATCATAAAATTGCTAAAAGCAGGCAGCTGGACCAATGGGGCCAATGTAAGGCAGCAGTTAAGTTGGTTTAAGTGTGGATACTTACTGCGCACTTCTTTAAGGGGGTATGGGAAATCCAACATTTCACAAGCAGACAGAGCACCCAGGTATTCAGCAGCACCGTTAGCATTGCGGAAGCAGTCATCTGAGTTCTGGGAGCATAGCCTGTTGTCTATCTCCAAGTATACGATGGATCTGCATCGGGGCCAAAGAGTATTTGTAAAGGTACGCTCACATTAGCAGAAAAAGAAGGTCTATTGCCAATATTTTAGCTATGCATGAAGCACTTCCAAACTAAGCAGCTTCATACTGGTCAACACAGCAAATTCATGTGTACAAAGTTAAAAAAAACTGATGTGAAACCTGCATGAGAAGGGCAACATTCCTAGTGCGATGACTGCATTTTGACTGCAGAATTTTGCCATATAAAGGTAAATGAAATTTCATTGTTTACTTCAGTAACCACAACTTACCCAATGACCTCCTGCTGAGGATGAAGCTCTCGTTTACTGCGTGTATTACGGCTTGTATAGGGTCGGATCATGTATTCTCCATTCTGATCAAGGCGGAAGCGCAATGTGGTACGGAGGATTGCACTTAGTCTCTGTAGGAAAGCAGTTTGTGTCCTTAGCAGCTCCTCTGGAGGCAGCAGAACTACAATAACCAGCACATCTTCCGCAAGATCTTCTGGAATCTTTGCTGCACAATCCAGTCCATCCCAGCCACACTCTTCAGTATTGCAGCCTTGATCACAGAGCCCATCTGCGTAATGGTCGGTACAGTACATCGCATAAATGGGGCTGAGGGAAGAGAGAGTGTATTAGAAAAAGACCATCATAAATGATCCTATGATATGAAGCATGATAAAATAGTAAAGGACATACTTGCAGACTTTCTCTTTGTTCTTGCAGTCAAAGTTATCGAACAGGCACTCTGCATTGTTGCAGAACTCATCACACTGGCTGTTGTTGAAGAGCCGCCAGCAGCGAGGGTCTGTGCAGCGTGCCCAGGGGTTCACAGCCAAAGAGCAGTCACTTCCATCCCAGTGGCAGGCGAACGAATTACATTCTTTGTCACACACACTGTCATTGGCCTTGCCGTGACATTCAGCAATAGGGCATAGAGGAGAAGGAGGTTGCGGCGGCAGAAGCCTGGATTCCTTGGATTCGCATCGTTTGCCTGTCCAGCCGTTGCTGCACTGGCAGTGGAAAAAAGGGAAGCTAATTTCCTCTGTACACAAGCCTCCATTGCGGCAGGGCTTGGAGGAGCAGCCCTCATTGCTGCGGTGCTGACACAGCGGCCCGCCAAAGCCCTGAATACAGGTGCAACGTGCACCTTGTGAGGTGAGAGTACAGCTGCCACCATTGTAGCAAGGCAGCTCTTTGCAGTTCATGTTCCTCTCACAGTTGGCACCTGCATACCCCTGAGAAAGAGACAATGAGGAGTTAAATAGTTGCTTTTGAAGTTTAATACAGAACAGTAAAGATGGAAACACACAATCATAATGATATACTTGATACATTATGTCATATAAGGCTTGGATACTCACAAGCTGACAGGTGCAAGTGTATCCCAGTGGTGAGCCGCCGGACACAGAGCATACTCCTCCATTCATACAGGGCTGAGACTCGCACACACTGAATCTATTCTGACACCCTCGTCCTGAAGACAAAATGAAGTTAGCATTTAGACACACATCACAATCTCGCATATGTACCTCAGAGACACATTTTTCAGTTTTCAGACATCCCTCACCTGTGAAGCCTGGCTTGCACACACACTGGTAATCATTGGGCAACTGTATGCAATCTAAGCTGTTGGAGGGGTTGCAGGGATTGGAAAGGCACTCGTTGATGTCTCCCTCACAGCGTTCTCCAGTGAAGCCTGGAGGGCAGTTACACCTGTACCCTCCAACCCTGTCCACACATGTGCCGTTATTTTGACACTTGGGTGTCCCCCGGGGCCATGAGGGAATTGAGCAGTCATCCTCATTTATCTCACAAAGGACCCCTAAGAAAAGGTCATAATAAAAACATTACAGTGACATTATTTCAACCTATGTATACTACCATTTAAGAGTTCATGGACAATAAGATTTCTTGTTTTTAATACTGTTTTCAACATTGATAATAAGGAATGTTTCTTGAGCAGAAAATCAGTATATTGCAATGATTTCTTAAGGATCACATGACACTAGCTGCATTTCCATTCCATTGCGAATTGAAAATGCGCCCAAAGGAAACACGTAAATTTCACAAAAACTCATATATCACAAAAAAGTTTTTACGCTCACATGAGGTGGTTTTTCAGGCAATCCAAAAAAGGGATATTTCGCAAAACTGCTGTAACTGTACCTGACTTAAAAGTCGATCATTCTTTAAAGATGGCGCGGTATGTTTGGACAGAAGACGAGACTGAGTTCTTTATTAAACTCATAAAAGACAAAAGAAATGGGAATACTGGATTCTTAACAACAAAGAAATGCCACAGTTTATCAAGACTTCGAAGCAGATAGGAGGGAGAAACACCCAGAAACACCTCATACGCTCTCAAGTATAAGGGGCTTTCCCTGACAATAATGCTTGGATAACACCTATGTCTCCTTCGATTAAAAATAATGGGTAGTGCAGTGGCTGGGAATGACTTTTGACTAATGGGAATTTTTGGAATGACTTATCGCGAGAGGATAAAAATAAGTTTTAGCCGCATAGACGCCATCATTTCGCAATAGTTTATCGACGTTTAGAAAATAATCGCAAAAGTTTTGCGCAAATCTGTAATGGAAACCCAGTAATGATGCTGAAAATTCAGCTTTGCATCACAGGAGTAAATTACATTGTAATTATTTCTCTCAATATTACTGTTTTATTGTATTTTTTTACTGTATCAAATAAATGCAGCTTTGGTGAGCATAAAACTTTTTTTTTTTTTTAAACATTAAAAAAATCTTTTCATGGTAGTGTTTATTTTGATTTTTGCACTTGAGGCTCTTTGATTCAGGTATATTTTACACCATAATTTTAGATTTTTTTTTATCTTACCCAGTGTTCCTGGAGGGCAGGAGCAGATGTAATGTCCCACCAGGTCAATGCAGGTTCCTCCATTCTGACATGGATGAGATTGACACTCATTGACCTCTCTCTCACAGTTGTTCCCCTCATAACCAGGCATACACTGCAGGAAAAACAGGTCAGTCCAACATCTGTTCTGAAATATCTTCAGTTCTTCATATTCTATAGTTAATTAGGCCTTGTACTAGTATGAATGATAGTATATGCTATTTGTAGCAGTGGTAGGATGACTTACATCACAGGTGAATCCTCCCATGTAGCTCCTGCAGGTGGCGCCATTGAGGCAAGGTTTGTCCTCACAGTGGTCAAACTGGGACTCACAGTAACTGCCTGTGTAGTCTGCGGGACATTTGCAGTAGTGTGTGTTACCAGTATTAACACAGTGTCCACCATGGTGGCAAAGCTCATCTGTCTGGAGACCTGTGTGTGAGAGAGAGTGTGTGGACTGTTGACAAGGAGAAGATCATAGTGAAATTGTATATGTCAAAAAAATTCACATCCATTTCTATATACCTCTCTGTCTGGCTGCAACTTCACAGGACACTCCTGGGATGTCACAATAACGACCTGACCAGCCACCCAAACAGTCACATGTGAAGGAGGCATCTTTCTGTCTGCAGCGGCCACTATTCTTGCATGGATTAGAAGGCCTGCACCAATCAACTGGATACTAAAAGAGAGATAAAGAAATTCATTTTAATCTGTAATTTATTTTCAGTGGTTCCATTCTATCCTTGATTTTATTTATTTATTATTAATTTTACTCTATTATTTTATGTAATTTAAAAAAATTTGTAGATGTTACAGCATAATGTTGGACTAATACCTGGCAACGGGGGCCAGTGTAACCTTTCGGACATGAGCAGCGATATGACTCCAGGGCATCTTGACAAACTCCTCCATTAAGGCACGGTTGAGAGTCACACTCGTTCACCTCGTACTGGCAGTAATCTCCAGTGAATCCTGAGCGGCAGGTGCATTTGAAGCCATTGATCCCATCAGTGCAGGTGCCTCCATTAAAACAGGAGCTAAAACAAAGGGGAGATGATTTGTTTATAAGCTACTATTGGCTAAAGTGTACACAGCAAAATCACCAGAGTTAAATCAAGTCTGCTCAGAGTACATATGGTCCCTCTCTAAATAGTGTTAAATGAGTGAATGAGCATTAGTGATGAACACCTGTTGTTAATAAGCAGAATCACTGAAGAAACGATAATCCTCCTCTGCTGAGATCTTGAGAGATATGTCTTTTATCTTCAGGTGATTTCATCTAAGACTGTGGCTGAAGTCAGTTGTAATTCTTGTGTTTCTTTTCTTCATTGATTCTGCTTGTTAATAGCAGGTGTTCATCACTAACGCTCAATCATCACTTAATTAATCGCTTAATTATCTCATTAACTTTAACTCTACTTCAGTGTTACTTTAACACTATTTAGAGAGGGACCATATGTACTCTGAGAAGAGTTAATTTAACTCTGGTGGTTTTGCTGTGTAGGGCTATGCAATTAATTGTAATAGATTTCAATTTTCGCTGCTGCATTCCGTCCAGCGTGCTGTCCTTTCCTTCACAGCAGTGCACATTCGTTCCTCCCTAAAAGCCCAAACTTAACATCCAGATCAGCCAAATAAGTGAGTATTGTAAAATGCAGTCTACTGTTGCTAAACTGCAGGACAGGTTTGATATTAAACAGTGTTATCAAAAGCGCATTAAGCCGCAAAAGAGACACTGTTCCACAGGCAGCTTTCTGTGCTCTGTGAGTCGGAGTCGAACATGAATAAGCAAATGGGCTTCTGATACAGGCCTAAACGCATACACACAAAAATGTATACACAAAGGGACACAGTTGAGAAAGAAAACGATTGTGTATCAGTATATTGGATCTGTGCAGCTCTTAAAGTGACAGCAGCCTAATATCCCTGCTGCAGTCTGTCATTAATGATAATCAAACAACAAATGACAAAGGAAAATCCCTAACAGATCTTGACTGAATAACTTAAGTAGCTTTAATAAGAATTAATCTATATTTAATGTGTACAGTAAGACTATGCCGTATTATTTTACATTTGATTATTCAAAGGCTATTGCTTATCTGAATACCACTGTTAGCACATTTATTCTGTTGTATTTATTTGTTGGTTTCATTTGTAATTAGTTTTGTTTTGTAGTTTTGTTGTTTGCTGACTGTTTATGTAATTATTTTGAGGACCCTTTTCTTACTTTAGTTAACCTAGTATTAGTTTTGTTAAAGTATCGATAATTGTGAAATTTCCCTGATATTTAAAGTTACTCATATTGTGAAATAAGACTTGTAATAAGATACCAATAATCATGATTTCAATATTGACCAAAAATAATTGTAATTATGATTTTAGCCATAATCAAGCAGCCCTACTACAGCGTTTCTTTTGTAAGCTATGAGCGACCTCATGGTCTCACCTTTCAGTGCAGTCGGGTATGTTGGTCTCACAAAAAAGGCCTGTGAAACCTGGTTTGCAGGTACATGTGTAGCTGTTGACATAGTCGGTGCAAGTGCCTCCGTTCTTGCAAGGACCGCTTTGACACTCGTTCACCTCGGTAGCACAGCGAGCCCCTGTGAAGCCAGGCAGACAGCTGCAACGGAATGAGTTCACTCCATCTGTACAGGATCCTCCATTCAGACAGGGGTCTGGCAAAATTTGAGAACACCATTAGACCACACCAACGCGCAGAGAAAATGTTTCTGTGATCTGCAAAAAAACTTGGTTTATGTTTGATTTGACTCACTTGGTGAACAATCGTTGATATCAGTTTCACAGTTGGGACCAGTGTAGCCAGCACGGCAGGAGCACACGTAGCCACCCAAAGTATTCGTACAGGTCCCGCGGTTCTTACATGGGTTAGAGGTGCATTCATTTATGTCATTGTTACACAACTGACCTGTGGTGTGAAGGACACTCAGAGTTAAGACATGCTTCAGCAAAATCAATTCTTACAGACTTGAATCAGAATGCGTTTAGTGACTTACCCTGCCACCCAGGTTGGCAGTTACACTGGTAGCCCAGGTAGTCAGGCGTGTGCACACAAGAAGCGTGGTTGGCACAGGGGTTGGGAGAGCAAGGTGTGAGCAGTTCTGCACAGGTGGGACCACTATAAGGTGGCTCACAGAGACAGGTGAAACTGGCGACTCCATCCACACAGGTGCCTTGATTTAGACACGGGCTGGAGGCACACTCGTTGATGTTCACCTGACATAAGTTACCTGAGGATGGGAGTGAAAGACGGCTGTCAGAATGTAGCTATTGGCAAAAACAGTGAAATTCCTAAGAACTTGCAGGGAAACATTACACCCTTTTCAGTGGTAGAGGTTGAAAATAAAATACGAGAGGACACACTGTTCTTCCTGGTAGTACAATGTGTAATAAAATCTCTTTTTGTTGTTATTATTCTAATACACATACTGAGCTAATGTAACATATCTCACCTCTAAAACCCTGCCGACACTTGCAGGTGAAACCATTGAGCTGGTCGATACAGGTGCCTGCATTCTGACAGGGGCTGGGTAAACAATCGTTTCGGTCTATGTCACAGTTCTTACCCACCCATCCAGGCTCGCAGTCACACCGATAGCTGCAGGAGCAATACAAACAAGAGTCACACTCAAAACAAGTCCACATTTATTTACTTCCTGCTGGTTTTAAAGGTTGTAATGGAGCCGTACCCATTAGGGTCATCCCTGCAGGTCCCGTGCAAACATGGGCTGCTGGCACACTCATCCACTTGTGAATAGCAGTATGGGTCGTGGAAGCCTTCAGGGCACTGGCAGTAGAAGCCATTCTCATCATCTACGCAGGTCCCTCCATTGCGACAGGGGTTCGACTGGCACTCATCAATCTCATCTTTACATTGAGGTCCTGAAAGGGAGGGGAGTTTATAATGAGGTTTCGGTAGCACTTTATTTTACAGTGTCCTTGTTATGTATTGTAGAGTAACAACAGTAAGTTATGCATAATTACAAGCAACTAACCTTAACTGAGTAATGAGCACGTCAATTAATATTACTGTATAATTACACAGCAACAAGGACAGCTTAGAATAGTTTAAACTTGGTTTCTCTTCTGTATCTCCATGAATTTGCAAACTCAAGGGGGTATTTAAAATGTATATAAAAAAATAGGGGTCTCACCGGTAAAGCCAGGTTTGCAGACACATTCATAGCGGTTTATGCCATCTTTGCAGATTCCGTAGTCACAAGGGTTGCTAGCACAGTCGTCAAAGTTGATTTCACAGTTGGTACCTGTGTGGGAAGCAAAAACCTTCTTTAATATGAAACGCAAAAAGCGGAATATAGCTAGGTGAATTAGTAATACATCATCCCTCACCTGAGGTGCCATGTTGACACTGGCAGATATACTTGTTGACTCGGTCCACACATTTGCCGCCATTCTGGCAGGGGTTGCTGTGGCACTCGTTGAGCTGGTTCTCGCAGCGGTAGCCAGTGTAGCCAGGATCACAGTTACAAGTGTAACTGGCAATGCCATCTATGCAAGTGCCATGGTGGCACGGGTCAGGCTTGCAGTTATCGATGTTGCTCTCACACAGCCTTCCCTCAAACCCTGAGGACAAAGAGGATACGTGTAAGAGTGAATAAGCAGAGAATGGTGCTTTTCTGTTAGCCCGACATCTCAAGGGCTGAGTGAGGTGGTGAGAACGGAGAGATATCAGATATACATGAAGTCTCTGCTGCTCTACAGGCATTTGTGGTTCTTGCCTGTCAAGAACAATTTCCCCTCTGCGGACCATTACTGCACAAGCTAGGTGAGACAAAACTGCATTGTCCTTGTTCATAGTATTTCCATTTTCCTACCGTCCGCTCATGATCACTGTGATTCAATGCCCTGTATTTGTGTTTTTGTCTGGGGTGTAAATACTTCCTCGGTTTCGCTTGTACTCTTTATCCTTCTTATCCAGCACCCCCTAGACTGCCCCCCTGCTTTTTTGGTCTGAAAATATCTCTCCTCTTTCCCCAGTCTCGATTCGTTTTTTCTCTCTTTTCTGTCTGCTACCTCCGTTTCCTTCTTTCTCTCTCTTGTGAAAGGTTCTACAGTTTGGAGTCTCTGTTCCCGTGGTTTCCATGCCGACAGGCTGTCAAGGCAGCAGCCTTGTGAGGAGCAGGGCAGGGCTGGGCTGCGGTAGTGAGAGAGAAAGTGAGAGAGCCCTTCACAGGCCTCACAGACCTGCTTTTGTCCCCTCGAGTAGCAGGACAATACCCTGCGTCCCAGCTAACGGGACAGCTCAGCAGAGGGGAACTGGAGCACGGAGAATACCAAACAGCAGGCTGTTTCAGACAATACACAAACTCCACATCTCTGCTTTCTAAAAGCCAAGAGACACAAGCAGTACATACTGTATCTTTAGCCCAAGACATTCACATACAAGCTCATGCTAATTTGTTGGACAAATCAATCCCAGAAAAACAGCCATTCCTACAGGCACAACTATGTGAAAAGCTTTGGTTGTGCCATACGTCGCTGTGTGGGTATGCATTGCGGGTTACAGATGAACAGATGTCGGGGTGATGACCGAGCATAACCCCCAACATCAGCAGCTGCCGGCCTTGGTGACCCTGTGACATTGGGGTCTGCAGGGCAGAGGAGGGGGATTTGGGGCTTTTCGTCAGTATGCCCAGCAGCATGATCACAGAAACATGAAGTAAAGCATCTGACCCTGAGATCACTACAGGCAGGTGTATGGATGTAATCAGCAATGATGATTTTGACTTTGAACCCTGAAGGGATCCACAAAACTCTCGCACAGCAGGCACACACAATCATACACACATCTTCATTAAGCAGCTTACCTTCAGCACAGCGGCATTCATAGCCATTGGGCCGGTCAATGCACTTGGCTCCATTTTGGCAGGGAGTGCTGGCACACTCATCAATGTCGATCTGACACATGGTGCCAGTAAACCCTGGGACAGGCAAACATAGAGGTTAGAGGTCAGTCTGAGGCAGCAGAGGTGAGTTCCACACACTGACGGGTCATTAGGTTCAGCTTTGGGGGCAGTAGTGCTCGGTCTAGTTGTAGATGTATGCACATTGGATAATTCAAAGTGGAATTGAGTTTTCAATTGAGGTTCACTTAAATTTTTGGAGTTAAAGATTTGAATTTATGATCTCAGTCGTGTATATCATCAATAACATGTGCACTGTGGCTTGACACTCTCCCAGACCATTGAGAACCAGAATTTAAAACATTTGAGTTGAAGCAAAAACTGGAGTCTTAAAATATGTCCAGGTTCTGCATCCTCTGAATCCATCCAACAACCACACTCTGGACTGGACTGCGTTGAAAGTTTTTTATATAGTGTATATATATATATATATATATATATATATATATTCTATAGTTGACTTGTGCAGTATGTGGACAATTATCGAAAACTATGCTTGAATATTAACTATCTCTTTATACTTTTTTTTTGGCAGATGTTAATCAACATTTTTAGCAATTTAAAATTAGTTATCTGGAAAATGTGCATTTGTGAGGGGGCATTGGGCTTTAAACACTGACTGATATCCGTTGTCTGGGAAAACGCTCTAGTAAGTATGAAAAAAATGGCTGGGGCCCCACAGAAATGTTCATTTCTGCATCTTTAGAGGGTGTTGTGTTGATTAACAGTGTTATGATGGGATCTATGTTGATGCCTAGGGCAGAAGGTTAGAAGGGGGAGATGCTAGAATTGTTTTCTTCAAGGCCAGTGGCCCTCCCCCTTTCCTTGCACAAACGCTACCGGCTCAATAGCTAAATGGGGGGTGCGGAGTTGTCTGCCCCAGATGTAAATTGCGGACATGGAAAAGAATCTCATTAGCAGGGCTGCTGTTCCCCCCACCACCTCTATGCAGAGAGAGATGGGTGAGACTGCTGTCCCTTCTTTATGGACACGTCGGGAAGGGTGGGGGGTGCTTGTGTAGAGAGGCCACAATGGTGTCTTTGTTTGTGCACGCAGTTGCATAGCGCTAAAGACCTCACTCTAATGAGTAATTACGCAAAAACTCTATCAAGCTAGGGGGCTATGCTGGGTTTTACCTGATATTACATGAATCAAGATTGTGTATTAAGTGACCACACAAGCGAATTTTGCATACAAACTGTTGAGCCGGTGATGCAGGGAAAAATACATGTTTCATACCTGGCTGACAGGTGCAGGTGAAGCCATTAACCATGTCTCTGCAGATGCCGTCGTTTACACAGGGGTTGCTCTCGCATTCATCAACGTCCACCTCGCAGTACTTCCCCTGATAGCCTGATAGAGAGACAACCAGAGTGAAATACAGTTCTAAACCTCAATGCATTGAAGACAGATCTCGGACCGCAGTTTCTCACAACACAGGGGCCCACAGACACACTGAGTTGTTCTGCTACACTGCACCCTACAGCAAGTTCATGTCTCCAAGGAAATGGAGAATTGCTCCGTCTATGCAAACTGAGGCCCCTGCTTTGACTAGAAGCACCACACCCTACTGTCCGCAGGATGCCCTGTGGTCATCTCTCCATTGAGAACACACATGTTCTATAATCAGCAGAGTGCTGCTCTTGTGTGTCGCCCCATTCAGGTGAAACAGAGTGTGGGCCGGGGCCAGAGCACTGACGGCGGCATGGAATCAGAAAGAATTGGCCCCTCCACGTGAGCCAGGGCCAAGTTGACGATAAGGAGGGTGGGGAAGAAGAGGTGTCTGTGGAAATGAAAGGGGTACGAGCAGAAGTGGGGGGAGGGGATGAGAGTGCTGGGAAAAAGTTTGCTCTCTCTCTATGTGCGAAGGGCGAGGAACGGAGCACAGAGGGGCCCCATTGTTCCACTCCATTCCCACCACTCAAGATCTCATTATAATTCACTGCACACTCCTCCCCCTCTCTCCCAGATTGCCCAATACACCCCACTCCCAGCACCGATTTGTATAGCTCCCCAAAAAACCTAAAGATGCATGTAGTGCAGGGTACAAGTTTTTACCGAACGTGTGTGCTGAAGACACAAAGCCAACACTGATCTGTGGTTTCTGTGACTTACCCATGTGGACTGAGTACTTCTATTTCAATTGAATTACCCTCCCCGCCTCCCCAATCGACATTACATAACAAACCCTTCTCTTCTGAACTTTGCATGTTTTCCAAAGTAGTTCTATATAGTCATATACTGTGGAAGTCCACATTGATCAGAAGCAGATTTAGCATCTCTGTGTAAGCTAAGGGTCAAGTGCACTGACATACCAGGCATACAGATGCATGTGAACTCGCCGATACGGTCCAGGCAGGTGGCGTCGTTCTGGCAGGGCATGGACAGACACTCATTGATATCAATCTCACAGCGAGGGCCGGTGTAGCCCCGTCCACACTGGCACTGGAACGAACCCTCTGTGTTTACACACTTCCCAAAATGCTCGCAGGGGTTGGCACCTGGCACAAGAGAGAGACAGAGGAGTCAGTTAAAATTTACTCTCTACTGAGAGAGACAAAGATGAGGGAGAGACAGAAAGAATCAGTGAGAGAGGGAGCCATACAAAATGTTGTAAATTTACCAATAGAACATTCATCCATGTCTTGGTTGCAAGCTCCACCAACAAAGCCAGCAGGGCAGGTGCAGATGGCGCGGCCGTTCAGAGGGTTAGTGTCACACACGGCCCCCTCATTACAGGGGTTACTGACACAAGCATCATCCAGATGACAGAGCAGACCTGTAGGGACAGCAGAATGTCACTATTTGCACTTTGAGGACAACAGACAAGACCTAAAAATAAGGAGGATTGATAAGATAAAGACAGTCATACCAGTTTTGCCCACCGGGCACTCGCAGAAAAAGGAGGCCACGCGGTCATGACACGTGGCACCGTTGAAGCAGACAGCAGTGGCACAGTCGTCAATGTTCTCACTGCAGTCGTCCCCCGTCCAGCCATTGACACATACACAGGTATGTCCTCCAATGGTGTTGAAGCATGTACCACCATTGTGACAAGCATTGGGCTGCATGAGACACTCGTTGACATCCTCAGCACAATACTGGCCTAAGGACAGAATGACAAGTTATTTTGAGTTATTTTAACTTGAAAATTAACAATATACATGGGGGGAAAAAAGTGTATATTTACCTGTCCACTCAGGCGGACACTGACAGTTGTATGTATTGACACCATCTACACAGATCCCACCATTCATGCACTTGTGTCCAGGGCAGTCATCCACGTTCTCCTCGCAGTTGTGTCCCCTGAAGCCTGGGCGGAGAAATGAAATATGACACAGGAAGCAGGGGGGTTAAATGTGGGAATAACAATGCCTGATCTATTCCTCACTTCCCCAACACACCTAATAACTTTCACTAAATCTTGCTTCACAACCACTGATAAATTGATGAACAGAGTAAAGTGAGCAGTAAAAAGGTTCAGTGGGTGTTGAGTGTTTACATATTCTCACGGCGGTTCCCACAGCGGTAAAGCCAGGACCTGACGGAGCTTTGCTCTAGAGGGCCATACTCCCTGCCGTGTTTGCTTGTTTTATAATCTCTCATGGTTTCAATGACTTCCTCTCTGGCGAGCGACATTTCCTGCTTGCTCCCCAGAGGGGAGCAGAAAGGCAATAAAGTAAATTCCTGCCCAGCAGCCCACTCGCTTTCCCTCTTCCACGCTTTGACTTTCTTGCTCACTCTCTTTCTCTTCTGTATCTTTCTCTCACTCAGTCTGAGCTATTTATAGCAAGCATGAGGTATCACTGCCTGGAAAGTCCAGACGCTTCGGGAAACCCCAAATTCAAGGGATGGGCATGAGTATGGGAATGTGATAAAGGGTGTGTGTCAACATGAATGGATGCATGCTTTGTACCTGGTAAGCAAGCACATTCGTAGGTGTGGTCACCGGTCTGATGGCAGGTGCCCCCGTTGAGACACTGTGAAGGGGCGCAGGGCTGGGTGGGCACCTCACATGTGCGCCCGCTGTACCCTAGAAGGCACTCGCAACGGAATGAGCCATGCGTGTTCATGCAGATGCCACCGTTAAGGCATTTTCCGGGTTTGCGGCACTCATCGATGTCATTGCGACAGTTTTTTCCCTGATACCCAGGTGGGCACGAGCAGTTGTAGTGATTATTCGAATTAGTACAACGGGCACCATTGGCACAGGGATTTGTGGCACATGCATCAATCAGGGAACAATCCTGACCTGCAAACACAAGAAACATCATTCACAAACAGCCCTATATTTCCCATAAACTGTCCCATGATGACATGAAGACACCCTCAAGCTTACCTCTGAAACCTCGCTGGCACACACAGGTATACTGTGGGACTTCATTAGCAACCTGGCTTTTGCAAGCTGCTCCGTTTAGACAAGGTGAGCGATGACAGGGGTCCAGATGTTGACAGATCAAACCAATATAACCAGGTCGGCATCTGTCGAGTGGCACAAATTTAGAACATGAGCACCTGAGTGTAAAAGCATTTCAGTGGGACATCAGAAACTTTTATCAACAGCGCAGGTCCAGTATCTCGCCAAACTCATGCACAGAACATATAAATAGTAAATATACTAATCTTATTATAAAACAAGGTTAGCAAACAGGTGATAATCCACACAAACACATGCACACACATTTCCATGTTTTATGGGGACTTTCCATAGACAATGATTTTTTTTATACTGTACAAACTGTATATTCTATTCCCCAACCCTAGCCCTGAACACAACCCTCATACATTCATGCATTTTTAAATTTTCAGAAAACATAATTTAGTATGATTTTAAGCGGTTTTCCGAATGGGGACCAAAAAATGTCCTCACAAGGTCAAAAATTACTGGTATTATTAACCTTGTCCCCACAACGAGGCATTTACCAGGACCATACACACATACAGAGAGAGAGAGAGAGAGAGAGAGAAACACTCAATTTTATGCTATCCACCAGATGTTGCATATATGTCTGTCTTGATTGTAACAGCAGAGTACACTTTGCACATTCTCTGTTATTCCAATATGAAAAGCATGCTCCTCTCCATGCCAGACTGCATTCCAGGATCATTACTGATTTTCCAATTTCTTCGCTGCATTCAATAGTAAAACATGGCTGTGAATCACGTAACTATCTGTGTTCACCCATGAGACCTTGCAAACTGTTTACAGCGTTCCATGTGTTACCTCACAATGGAGACCACTCAAAAGACAGGGCACAACAAACCGTAGGTATGACATGATGGTAAAGCCACTTTGTGGCAGTTGAATACAGATCTTTCCGCTCTAATTCTATGCTTTTCATTCCAGGAAGGTTATCTTGATGGACAATTGAGTGGGACCTGAAACTGAACAGGTAAGATAAAATAAACAACTTTTTCTTAAAAAAGGCCATCTCTCTCATGGGCTCTGAGGCCTTTGGTAAGCTAGGCTTGAGAAGCCAGTGTGTGTTGGGTAACCCTACACCCACACAGGGAGCCCCGCCACAGGATGAACTCCCACATCAAAAAGACCGTTTGAAGCTGATGACAAGCACTGGGATGGTCTGTTCTCTCTGTGTCCCCCCTCAGGCCCTCTCTCTCTTTTCACTGTAAAACAACCCCTGGGCAGAGACAACAATGGCTTTTCCTCCTCTTTCTGTTACAGGATGACCACTTTTTACACTGAGCTATCTGTCCCTTTGTTGTTTTGCCTCTTTTGTGGCTGGCGCCTTCTACCCCACACAAATTTGAAGCGGTTTCTCTCTGACCTTGGAGAGGGGCTTCAGAGAAGGGCTTGGCATATAGGGGGTGCTGTTTTAGACTGCTGCTGGACCTACAAGCCTTTTTGTTTTCATGACCTATACATTCCATTCAACTATTTCATCAAAACCAGAGATAATTCGAACTGTGGTGACAACTGGTTTTCTACCCAGCAAGACAATAGAGGATGACGTAACAGCGTTCTGCTGTTTGGAGGACACACCTACAGAAAAATTTCATATGGGAGTATTAAAATATTCTGGAACCAAAAAACAGACATAAGAGAGCCAAGCTTAAGTTTACTTTAAGTCTTAAGTTGCTGGCGTCGAGAATCCCAAGTCTTATGATTAACGAGACTTACGCCTGATACTGAACAGGACCTGTTATGTTAAGGTTAAAATTCAATGCTTGACTGCGTAGAAGAAGAGGAAAATGTTGGTTTGCTTCACTTGCTCTATTCATTGGTGATGTCTGCTTAATAACAGTACTGTTGACTTAACAACACAAGAGTGTATTTGCTGGCCATGGTTGGTTGTTTTTATCATAAAGTCTGAGAATTTGAAGCAAAAGAGGCCAACTGGACCAATCTGAGGGGTGATATATCAAAAACACCTGTCTGGTATTACTATATTTCCAATACAGCCAGCTAAGTGTTAAGACTGCATGTCTGTGGGGAGTTTTTTCTTGAGTCTAAATGAAAAACAAGGAGGAAACAGATCAGCAATAAGTAAGAAAGAATTCTTCATGAATACCCAGGGCTACTCCTCCATCTTCTGAAGCCCCCAATGCGGCACACTGCTTTTCCCTATGAACCCTTCACATGCTGGGAGGTCAAATGTCAGAGGTCAGCAGTCTGATTGTGATGATAATGTCAGGCAGTGTAGTGGGGGGCGGCTCGGGGGTGTCTGTTAGGGAGAAAATGTCTTTTGGAGGGTGGAATGGGGGAAGAGTCCGGTACTGAGAGTCATGTCCTGTCATATTTCCTGTAATCCCTCGTCTCCTGCTCTGAAAACACTCACACTCTTTCTGAATCCCAGATCCCTGTTGCTGTGGCAACCTCACAGGCGACCGAGCAAGCCTGACACCCCACCAATCACCCCCTACCCTTCATCCCCTTGGCTATTTGTCATGGCTTGGCTGGGTTTATTTAGAGGCAAATTAACTATGTCTGGAATCTTGGGGGTCACGAAAAAAATGAAACTGGGAGTTGCGGCACAAAAAGAGTTTTGAGGAGACAGGGGAGGAGACCCGCATCAAGGTTCAACTAGCATGCAGTCTGACAGTCAAGCCCTTATAAAAATGTCCATTCTGTGCGATTGGCCTTTAAAGAATGCCGAGACACAGCCTGCTTTACAACCTGTTGTTCGCCTGTCTTTGGCTCTAGGAAGCAGTTGATGTAAATGTGCAGAGTGAATGAGTGCATGTGTACATAACCAGTAAGGAATTTGTGATAAAGGCCAAACTAGTCAGATTCTGGGGTACATCTCCTAACTGAGCTATTTTTATATGTACTATTGTTACAAAATTTAAAAAAAAAAGTGTGGTCAGCAAGTGGTTAAACAAAAGAGAAACTTTTTGGACAGACCACAATGGGCAGGATCATTGAGGAACTGCTCATGGGATTTCAAAGAGTTACTGGACTATGAGGAATTGTGGATGTGTTGACAAAAGATATTTCCACACACAAAGACAGGGAGCCTATGGCCTTACAAAACCTGATAACATGCATGTGTGTGTGAGTTTTGGAACGCATTCCCTCTTTGTGCGTGTATCCGTGCTGGAGTTACATACTTTTTGCATTGTGAAAACCTTGGTGAAAGTGTGTGAGAATGTGTAGATATTGGTCAAGTAGCAGCAGGGGGAGGTTAGGATATTTGTCCTCACACGGTGTTCTGCAGCCAAAACACACATTCTTTTGTCTAGGTCTTGGCTGTGCCTATCATTCGTCCAAAAACATACAGAGAAGAGTCCTATCAGAGCTTTCAGAGTGAAAAATAACTCATTGTAAAGGGCCTTCAACCTGGAAGGAACTCCACTGTGAGCGAGGATGTTCTACAAAGAAAATTTTGGGAAAAAATTGAGTGTTGTACAGAGGGAAATTAGCCGTTTTTGCTTTTAGCCAGGTGTGGGATGTTACTCAGCATGAGCAGTGAGTCAAATTTATCAAGAGTTGACCCCTGGCCCCTAAGGAATATGCAAGTAGACAAGGGTGTGATAGGAAGAGGCCAGAAACAGTAAGCCTCCAATGTCACAACACCACTGATGGCTCACGCCAGCTGCAAACAGCACCAAACAACTGTTCACATCTTTCAGCACTGCTTTGGCTTTCTGCCTTCTCTCTGCTTCTTTAAAGGATTACACCCAAAACAATGGCACTATTCTGTCTGTGAATCTCCAAACAGATGTGCACAAACACACACAAACACATACATGAATGCAGACTGTTAAATCACATGCACAAGTATAGCACCACACTCACAGCACATCTTCACTGACAATGTTGGAAATAGGTTAATGAAGCAGTTGGACAGCTTGACAATTAAACAAACAACTCAGTGCACTGATGCAGTCAAACACCACAACAAATACCTCACATGCACACTCAAACACACTGTGACTTACGAACCATTTCCTCTCCTAGGACGCTGAGAAACCAAAAGACAAATCAGACTGAGAAAACAATGGACAGAGCTTCATTCAGATTTATAGTATAGGTGTATCTATGGACCATATCAAAAGGATTTCACGGGACCTGACGGCCTTCTGGACTCTCAAGGACTTGTGTAACTTATATGCATGTACACAGGGGCTTTTTGGATGCTGCCGGATTGATTAATGTGTGTGAAGCTCGGCATCTCTGCTTGCTTTTGAAACCCAATGCTGTTTTTCCTGATCTCAGGGTCATTGTGGCAGTGTCACCTGACACTATTCTCTTTAGCACAATACCATACAATCATCTAGCAGTCTAAGGTCACAGCACCTGAGGAAGAGAAGCACAAACACACCACGTCTTTCTGAAGGTGCTTCATCTGGTCAGTCATGGTCCAGGAGGCACCAAGCATGAGAGAGTTCCCAACAGGATTCCAAACTCCCGGGTACTTGAAGCCATCCTTCCCACACTGAGATGAAAGACAATAACCATGCATTTCGCACGACCAACTCTTTCCTTAGTGGGAAGTCAGTTGAGAGTAGGTCACCTCCTATTAATGTCACTGAAACTAAACCCGGTTTTGTTTGCCTTGAAAACTGATGGTTTGAAGCCACTTTCATGGTATCAAAATTCCGAAAGTCCCCTAAAAAATGTCTGTGGCAGGGTCTGGCATATAGCTGCTCCATTCCTTTGTGAAGAGCCCATACTGACACCACACTGCCAACTAGAGCCTTTCCCCCTCCCCCAACTGCCCCCTCCCAGCTCCCCATCTTCTCAAAGAGGAACCAAAGTGGGGGTAGGGGAGCATTTTGTGGGCCAAATAAAAGAGCTAAAGTAGTCAGAACCCTATTGTTTGGGGACGGGGGAGCAGTGGCCCAAACAGCTAGGCTTTCAGGCCTGTGCTCAAACGAACCAACAGGCCTCTGCTGTAGCCTGGCAACAGTAACCCATGGCTGAGGAGAGAGCTGAAAGGGTGGGGGTTTATGAGGGCACAACTTTCACAGGAACTGAACCTTTCATATAAACTTTCTATTATCACTAAAACTAGAGGAAATTTCAAAAATTGGAATGAAAAATTGGGCCTACAGCACATGAAAGGTGTTTTGAGAATATGGTTTTAGGTAGGCTTTCATGTGGATCATATGGATTTTAACAAATGTAAACTGACAAACTGAACTTTACAACAAGAAACACCTGTCAACCTACAGAAATATGTAGATTGGTAGATATGTAGAGAGATATCCATGTTTTTGTCTTCCTTTGATAACCCATTGTTCTGCAGTGTTGCATTGGCCTCATAATTATTCATCTGTGAGATTATTACAAAAAAGCTGACAGGAAGTGGACTAAAACACTAAAACAGTCCTTCAAGACTTCTGGCTAAAGCCTTAACACAGATCTTACCAAACTCTAAGTTCACACAAACACTACTCTAGGGCAAAATATGTTCAGAAGATTCTTGATGCTTTTGAAAAACATTTGTGTATAGAAATTTATGTCAATGCTCAAAAAAAAAAAAAAAATCCAGAATTTCTGGTATTGCTAACAAGCAAACCACAACCGCATTGCATGCACCCCAGACTCGAGGTCTTCCAAAGCATTCTTCACTGTACATTACCACAAAACCCCACCCCAGCACCTAAACCGATCCAGATCTCTTGAAACTCAAAGAGAAGCAGACTTTTCTTACTGATTCTGCAGATCTGAAGACTATTAGTAATGCATTTTTTCACTATCATGATTCAAGAATCTGAGAAAAATAGAAATGGAAGACGTTTTGCTTTCCACAACCACAAACTAAAACTCTATATAACTCCAAAATAACTTCTAGCTATAACCTGGTGTGTCCTGCAGTATGCATTAGGCAATCTAACTGGGAATTTTACAATCCCCCATTTTGTAGAACGAAGTACATCCTGTAAAATGCTGCCAACCACTCTAATCTATCTCATAAATCACGAAATATGCAGATAGTTGGAATGAAAACTCCCAGTTCATCTCTATATCATATTTAGAAATACTCTGGAAAGCTTTAATGTGGCTGTGGTCAGAAAACACAGAGCTTCAGAAAGTCTGATAAGGGTGAAAGAGAACACTCAGGTAGAGGCCAAAGAATGCCTCTTATCTCCAGCTCTGTCACCCATAAACATTTCTTAGATCCTTGGTCTTATCTTCCCCATTACCAATAAATACCCAAACAAACTACAACTTTCCGCCTTAGATTATCAGCTACGCCTACTCAGTACGTTGTGTGAGTATATGATCATATCAGATTGAATTCAATAAAAGTGATTAGCAAAGAATTTGTATCAAGAATTTATCAGTGGTTAAAGTAGACCATGTCTCTCTGAACCCCAGTAGGTGAACTATGCTTACACAAAACATATCTGAAGGGACAAATAAAAAGTTAGACAAAGACAGAGGGCAAGAGAACATCATACGCTCTCCTCAGCTGTCTTGATAGACAGGATGTGAGTAAAGCAGTGGGGTCAGGAGTCAGCACTTCCTGTGACAGGGCCTGGGAACCAGGACTCCCTGCTTGCGGCATAAAACCATATAGACCTCAGTCACTTCATTCAGTCTGCCGTCAAACTCAATTACACTCCAACCCTATCAAATCAGTAGGGTTTTTTTTGTCAATCTGCTTACTTTTAAGTGGATGTCTCAATCCATTCAGCAAACAGACATAAACTTGCACATCATTTTGACAGTTTTTTGACATTCCTTGAATATCCTGGACCCTGAATAGACTAGAGGTAACGACAGCAATGAATGCAGTGGCGGCAGAGCAGGAATCTTACAAAGCATTCCACACTAATCCACTCTATATTAAGGGAAAGTAACTTTATCTCCTAAGTGCTAAACTCAATATAAACAAACAGTGTTCCAGCCTTTACGATATAAACAAAACTATCAGTATACACCATTCTTTAAGTAAATCAACAGAGGCCTTGCATATCAGCTTGTAGTTGTTAATTATTTCCTTTTGTTAGGGCACCTTTAATAATTTTATGTAAATAAACTACAGTTGTTAGTT
The DNA here is from genome assembly GCF_019924925.1 of Ctenopharyngodon idella. Taxonomy (NCBI): domain Eukaryota; kingdom Metazoa; phylum Chordata; class Actinopteri; order Cypriniformes; family Xenocyprididae; genus Ctenopharyngodon; species Ctenopharyngodon idella. The sequence continues at coordinate 40,001,726 of NC_067222.1, read as the reverse complement.
CGCAGAAGGCCAGTGATTGCAGAGCCTGCTTCTTGTCTAACTATCCTCATACATCATTTCTTAAGAGGCAGAGAGCTTCCATGGGTCAGTAAAATGCAACACTCACAATTTATAGACTCACTCTGCTACCGGGGTCAAGGCAACACCATCAATAACGGACAGAGCCCCACTGTAACCGCTTCCTTTTTGAGCAAATGAGTGGGAAAATGCAAACATTGATGTCTCTTTTCTCTGCTCTGTGGCTCACACACTTTCATCTCCACTGTTTGTTCTCATAGAGTGACAGTGGCCTGGGCTTGTAGAGCCTGCAGAGACAATGGAGAACCTCCACATCACTTCGCTGCGTGTGTGTGAGCATGTGTTAGGAGGCCCGTGGGCCGCCGGCTCCTCTCCTCCATAGGCCCGTCTGTCTCGGCATGGGGCGGCAGGCCGCTCAATGGCAGCACCTGGCCCTCCGCTCCCCCTTTGTAAGGGTCTGACTTCACTGGATTACCATCACAACATCCACCAGCTGTCCCTCCACACCCCAGCACAACCCCCTCTCTCCAACACACATCCCCACCCCCGCCTTATTCTTCCAGCTGGACCCTCTATGAATGACACTCTCACAATCTGCCTAATTATCTCTTTGCTTCAGTCGAGACTATCCCACACCGTGGCTGCACTTGCTTGCATGCTCTCCACACTGGGGGGATGAGATTAGAGGCACGATGACACTTTAACAGAGCTTCCTGACTCTTCACCTAGAGTGACATTCCAGGACTCTTCACAACAAGTGCGCTGTCGTTCCATGCTTCGCATTTCCTATAGAAAAGGGATTCAAAGAGCGACGGACCACAGCAGGACCAGAATTTAATAACCGGATCCACAGAGCAGTATTCCCTAGTGTTGCCAAAAGTACCGACTTCGGTATCAAGTTGGTACTGAAATTTTAAAAATGTGACCGTTTAAGCACTGTTGAGTGGATTCGTAAACACCTCTGATTGGCCACTGTGTTCACGCGCTCATCAGATATGTCTGTGATTGGTTACAATGATCAACACTTCAAAGACATGTTGTTAATAGACATCATTGATGCTATCTCAGAGCGCTTACACAGATACAGGTGCTTTCTTTCAAATTCAAACACTTCTGTGTGCTTTCAAACGCTCCTGCTCGTTGATCATTGTAGCCAATCACAGACATATATGTTGAGTGCGTGAACAGAATGGCCAATCAGAGGTGTTTACGAATCCGTTCAACAGCACTCAAAGCGTCACATTTTTAAAATTTCAGTACCGACTTGGTATCAAAGTCGGTCCTTTTGACTTCATCCCTTGGTGTCACCACCATGGGGTCTGTTTGACAACCCCATAAACAAATTTTTACAGGGATTCTATGATATGCTTTACATACCTATGCCACAATAAAAGCGCAAAACAGTTCCCCTGAATATTCCAGATGTTAACCCTATGCCAGCTCATAAAAGTAGCCCAAGAAGCATTGGACTGTAGCCCATTGTAAAGAAGCACTCAGTGGAGAGAGTTAGAGAAGGATTACTCCTGTAATCTGTCATGGACTGCACCAGCCACTGAAGCTCTCAGCGCAGGGAACCATGAAATGACATAGGAGCCAAACAAGAACTAAGGCTCAGTATAGGCCTCAACTAGACCCTGGTAGAACAACAGCCAACATAATTGAGCCGGTAACAATTACAGTCCTAAGGGGCATATTCGCATAATATTACGGTCACTAGAGAACAAGGATACAACACTGAATAGGACAATTAACTTCCTCCAGACACACAAGCTCTCATGGTAAGGAAGGAAAACGTCATGGGGAGGAACAGGTGGAAGATTTGTTGCCAAGGTTTTTTTCAGAGACCAGATTTCAACACAGCTTGAAAATCTCAGTGGTGTTCTTGCGAAATTTTGAGGTCCCAACCAGTACTCTTTACTACGTCTAGTTCAACCTTTGCCTCTGTTTGCTAAAGGTGCCATTATCCACTCTTTTCTCTGTTGTTCCCTCACTCTCATATGCCCTTTCTTCTCTAGTCCTCCTCCTTCTACTCTCTCTGGTCTCTCCAGTGGTACTGGGTTACAGGTTGGTATCTGGAGGAATAAAGGTCCCTTTCTGTTGTTTTGGATCTCTGGTTTCATCAGGATCTCTAGGGAGGGGGTTGGAGTGGGTCTACTGTCCCCATAGCTTAAGGACTGGTTGGACCACTCTCTTGTGGCTAGCCATTCCAGATGGTTGTATTACTGTGTTGTGTGGCATGACATTTACTGTCCTCTTTTTTAAAAATCCTTTTCACTTGAAAAATATCACCTGCTGACACTGACGCAATAGATTGTGAGTGAACTGCCCTTCACACACATACAATAACATTAAACTCTTAAAAAAATGTGTATAGCATAAAAGCTGTCAACAAATGTCTAATTTAAAAAAATACTGTAGAGCAGGAATGACAAAAGAACAAAGCACTATTTAACATAATTACACATTTACTAACACACTGTGCTCACAACTTGGCTTGAGGTGTGTTGGGTAATGATTAATACTGTGACACTGACACAAAAGGCATTTTAGTGCCACCTTGCCATATTTATCTACCTTTAGAGTTTTATGAGAATTATAAATACACACCAAGTTTCAAGAAACAAATAAATGGCTTTCATCTATGCCCTACCACTAAAGGCTTCGGTTTGCCTCAACAATCATCAATCAGTTAGGACATAACTCCAACCAACAACCATAACCAACCACCCCCCTGGTTTGAGTTTGCACTAAAATGTCAGGTTTAAAGTACAATGAGGCTTCATCCAGGATACTTGGCCAGTGAGCAGGCAATAACAACTTGCCTGGGGTTATGAGATTCTTTGGTTAATGGTGGGGTGATTTAAGTAGGTAGATTATTCCTTAAGGGCACAAAACAAAAGCATCTTACAGATATTTAAATAATCAAATTATTCTCATTAAAAACCTAACACTTGCAAGCTGTATCAGTTATCAAAAGGTTTTCTTAGAGGGAACACTAATAGTGCAGTGGGGGAAGTTTTACTTGGTTGTGATATATTTGTTTTAAGGAAAGGTAAAGGAGTGAACACATACCATTAAGTAATAAACATGACTTCAGAAGATAATGCAAAGTTTCATTTTCAAAAAAAGAATGAAAACAACCTGCTTTGTTCTTACAACCACTGATTTGTAGAGATATACGTACAAAACAAAAGTATTGATTTTAGTTTAACACCCTATTGATTTGGCCATCACGCAAAACCACTGAGAGTGGTTCCCACGTACCAGTGCCTCCTGGAAAAAAAAAACACTAATCACCATGAATGGAAGCTAGAGTGCACAGACACAGTTTTCCAAATCAGGCGGGAAACATAAAACAACAGCCCCAGGCTTTCATGTGATAACAATCACTTTGTATTAGCATAAACAATGAAGACAGCCTGTGTGAAGGAACGCTACGTATTTGGAACACTACTTGGCATGAGCAAAAAAAGCTCATATAGATTCACAATCAGAAGTTCAATCATATATTTTATGTGTCTGATATCTTGTGGACAGGTCTAGTGTGGCTGAGTACATTTATTGTTAGCACAAAACTATATGGTCCAACTCGAGTTAACTATGAGTCATAGAATCTGAATTATTCAGATTCTTTTCCAAACTAAAACTTATAGGGCACTTTTCAAAACAGAGTAGCCCTTCTGTACAAGACATTAAAGGATTAGTTCACTTTAAAATGAAAATTACCCCAAGCTTTACTCACCCTCAAGCAATCCTAGGTGTGTATGACTTTCTTCTTTCTGATGAACACAATCTGAGATATATTAATAAATATCCTGACGCGTCAGAGCTTTATAATGGCAGTGAGCGGGATCAACGAGTATGAAGCTGAAGAAAGTGCTTCCATCATAAACGTACTCCACACGGCTCCGGGGGGTTAATAAAGGCCTCTGAAAGCGAAGCAATGCATTTGTGTAAAAAAAAAAAAAAAAAAAAATCCAGTAAAATATCTAGTTTCCGCCAGACCGCCTTCCGTATTCAAATTAGGAAACAAACGGAACTGGCGTCGCATCAATTAAGCTTTTTCCGTAAGTTGAAAAGGGAAGGCGTAGGACGTAGCGTAAGCTTTTTGAACTGCGAGAGTTTTACACTTTCTTCGTAAGTTGAATACGGAAGGCGGTCTGGCGGAAGCTTGATATTTCACTTCATAACTTGTTAAATGTAGATAATTTTTTTTACACAAATGCATCACTTCGCTTCAGAAGGCCTTTATTAACCCCCCGGAGCCGTGTTAAGTATGTTTATGATGGATGGATGTGGATGGAGACACTTTCTTCAGCTCATACTCATTGATCCCGTTCACTGCCATTATAAAGCTTGGATGCGTTAGGATATTTATTAATATATCTCAGATTGTGTTCATCAGAAAAAAGAAAGTCATATACACCTAGGATGGCTTGAGGATGAATAAAGCTTGGGGTAATTTTCATTTGAAAGTGAACTAATCCTTTAAAACATTGCTCTGTGTTTTGCTACACTCCAGTTCCGTTTCCCACACTGTGTGAAAGTGATTGAAACTATGTGAAACTGATAACCAAGGCTGAATGACAACAATAGCCAATCCAGTGCCACCTGTTCAGAGCGCACCACTGTGAATGTTATGCATTAAAAAACAGGCAATTTTATCAAACAATTTAGAGCTTGAACTAAACATCAAATCAGTGTATCGAATAAAACTGTATTTGCAATAAAATGACAACTGTAAGCTTACAAGCATCTTGAATCGATACACATTCCTCCATTTTCGCACGGCCTGTATGTATCCACGCAGCGCAATCCTGTGGAAAGAGAGGGCACAATGAGGCAGAGACCACTTCAAATTCAACAACCCTGAAATAAAACACATTACATTTCATTTATTTCACTGAACTCCATACAACAGGCATATCCCGCTTTTTTCAGGTACAGACTGTCCCTCAAAGCTTTAAGTTTATTTACTCTTTGGTAAATATACATTGAGTCTTATCTGTGAAAGTGCCGCGAGATAACGTTCAGATTCTTTCACACAGACGCCGCTTTGTTTGAATGACAATAGAATTCAGCACGTGAACTCTTATCAAATACGAAAAGCGATAGAAGGAGTATGATTTCCGATAATATCTAATACTTCATTAAAGCAGTAGTACTTTTGCCGGTCTGTTTGTAACTGTTAGCTATAAAGACGCATCCTACTGGTAGGTGTTATCTTCAAAAGGCTGCCGAAAGACGAGCGCATGCATCTGTTGATTTAGCCTATTCTTTTTTCATTTCAGAATACAAGTGTGTATTTCCCATATCTGTGTACCTACTTTAATCGACTAACTCACTGAACTCACAATAAGAACGAGAGAAAATGGCATTCCAACTTAAAGCAAACAAAGGTAGCCTATTTTAAAAAGTAGAAACTGCACAAAACAAATCATTTTGCTCATTATAACCTCCATGAAAAAAGTAATATTTTAATCGTTATTTTTTTGCAAAAATGTATTAAATGCATAAAATGCATTATGCATTAAACAACAAAAAAAGCTTAATGTACGAGAACTCCCACAAAACACATCATGTACAATAAAGTCTTTTTGACCATATCAAAAACGTACAATTCAGATATAATGCAGTGCAGTGATTTAACAGTATACCCAGATGACAATCTCAATTACTATGCACGTTGATAGGTGGCTTACTACCAGTGCAGCGAAGCGGACATTTACTCTGTTATTTTCTCACGGTTCAGCTATTCAGACAAGGACAAAATGCATACAGACCCAACTAATACAATGACCTCAAAAATTACCTACGTTATGTAGAAGAACTAAACTCGTAAAAGTTACACCACAACAAACAATTATCAATTGCAACATTCCTCACCAACAAAGAGAAGTCCTCGTGCAGTTTGAACTCTTTAAATCCCAGCATCATTGAATATTCGTGCATAATGTTCAGCAATGATCTTCACAACAGCATTCGTCGCGTAATTAGCCTCATAATGCAACGGTTTATCATTTACATTTATCATTTACACTGAAATTTATCCCGAACAAGTGATGGACTGAAACAAAAACGTTTATGAGAACTATCATTTATGGCACATCCTGCATCAAGCATCAAGAAGCTGTGAGCAAAGCCGCAATGATTCTGAACCTCATAAAAGAAAATTAATAAATCGAAGACAGTTGTTTTAAGTTCTTATATTGATTCTAATGTAACAGGTTGTACGTCCACACATGTCCTAAAACACACAGTTAGACCCAGACAAAGGGGAGAAAATAATCAGTCATCTTACCTTCGCTATTTTGCACCAGATATAAAACTGACAGAAATATCCAAAGACTGTAATTCCCCATTTCTGTGGAAACTCGATCCTACTCCTTTTTTGAAATGTTAGCAATAATACATCCTTTAAAAAATGACACGGTGATTGAAGTTCCAAGGAATCACGTTAAGATGAAGTAGCGTCATAAAGTTAACTTGAGTGAATTTCATAGAAATTGAGTGTTTTCGATATAGTCCAATTCCGTATTTCCCTCTGCAGCTCGGACTCGGCTGCCGTGCGTCTCGAAACACCTCCAGGAACTTTTGAAAAAGTTTCTCCACTTCACTTCGAATCGGAGTCCACCGCCAGGCTTCGTATCACTCCGCCCCCTTCCCAAGCCTTCGTTCACTCAAGTATGTTATTCGCCCTTCCGCCGGACTGAATAGCGCCGCGGATTCGTCGAAATGAATCCGAATGTCTTCCCTTCGATAAAGAAGTATGTAAAAGTTTAAAACTTAAACGAAATAAGGTTTGTTCTTTGTATATCACAAAAAAAAAAAAAAAAAAAAAAAAAAAACACAAGTTAACTAATTAAATCATCAAAAGTAAGACGTTGAAGACAAATTTGATGCTAGTAAACGGAGGAGGGGCAAATGAGTGAATCGTATTAAATTTAGGAATATAATTATATAAAAAAATAATATATTTAACTGAACAGAATATAGTGAAAATAATGTTTTCAAAGTGTATGGGCAGACTGATCAGGTTTGCGTGCTTGGCCTAGAGGCAGTAGGCTAACATGATTTCTTTAATGATCAACAATCAGTCTAAACTGCCAAGTATAATGTTTAATTTAGCAAATATACTGAAACACTTTGAGAAACAGAAATAACAACGAAATAAAATCTATCATTAAGAGATATGTTAAACCTGAAAACATGCTAATGAGTGCTAATCAGGCTCACTGCTAAATATAGCAACATGTCTGAGTGTAGATTAAAAAGTTGTACACTAGGATTATGAAGTTCTACAGGCTTGCATCATTTTTTTTTTTTTTTTTTTTTGTCATACAAACAAAAATGATGCAAAGTTTTACTTTAAAATGTTAGATTTAGTTCTGGAGATTTGGTAATCTGCCTATTTGACTTGCTATATAGGGCAGCATGTGTGTCAGTATGGCCTCTTGTTTGTGTATTTACACTTGATATTGTGCTATATGAATTGTGTTTGTTGGATGGAAATGAGAGCAGACATTTCCCTCCCTCATTTCTCGCAAAGCAGCATGGATGTTCACTGAAGCTTCTTCAGTACACCCTGGCCTGGTGTACTCATTTTCTGCAACGTATAGAGACTCAGTTGTTCTGTGGCACATAGCAGAGCTGGTTGCTTACAGAGACAATGGCAGTCATTTGAATGAGAAAAGGGGTACTGCATTATGACACAGTTTCTCTCTGCAGGGGGTGCAGGAGGGGGGAGGTGGCAAAACACTAACATTTAGGGATGTGGTTTGTCCCCCATCTATCATTGAATAAATTAGTGCAAGCAATGTGTATGGAATCTAACAAGCTCACAACAAATGAGTTCGTTAGGAGAATGACATCATTTTGGGATGAGTAGAAAGTTTGTTTGGCCTATCTAGCAGGTATTATTTACTGCAAAATTCAATCCAGAGATTCATAGAATGATTGTTTTCCTGAATCCTCTCGCAAAGACATTTAGCCTACAATCATAACATGTATTTTATTTCACAGTTGTGGGTAATTATTATGTTATGTCTGAAAACCAGTAGTTTAGCACCATATTATTGGCCTATACTAGAGATTTCGTTTTTATTTATCAGTGTTGGTCGATATTGGATATATAGATATGTATGTCATGCTTATTTCCTCTGATGTTACATTTAGATAACCTTTGCTATTATCTCAGACTCAATTAAAGTTAATCTTAACCTATAATTTAATATTAAATGTGACCTTTATGAAATCTTTGATAGTGTACATGTCACACAATGTCGTATAATGTCAATTTTCAGTGTATTTTTTTTAATTGGATTTTTAATCATTTAAAATGTATTAAATAGATTAAACAGTATTGTAATACCGACCATAATATTAAAAAATAATTATCGGTTTATTACTGTCAGCCAGAATTTAATTATTGGTGGGCCTGTATTGGAAATGGCCAAGCTGTCTTACATCTATGCTATATGTCATATAATACAATTTGTTTTCAAACAGAGAAATGGGATACTTTACATGCCACAATTCACTAGAAACCATAACTTGAGCACCCACTCTTATTTGTTGTTGTTTTATACCTGATTAGTTAGGTTTTCGTCACTTTTCCCTCTCTACTATTTTTAATCAGAGACTCTGCTAGAGTATTTATATTCCTCTGAGTGTGCACTTCAGATTATCAGGACTCTCTTCTGGTTTTGCTAGATAATTGGAGAATGTTAAGCAACAGTTGTCTGATGTATCTTCTTTGAGATGTCATTTTGGATACTTGTGGATTTGGAGTACTAACAGGAGGCATTCTCACCCGCCGCGTTTTGGGACGCCGTTTTGTTTATTGTTTTGTTGTGTACGAGGTTAATTCATGCACACGCTGTAGTGAAGGGGAGGCAATATTTTTTGTCTGTCTGTCAAACTGTGGTTACGGCTGGCAGATGACTTGGCAAAGATCCATATAGATGGCTCTGTTGTTACAGTGCTCTGATGACAGAGAGAGAGAGAGAGAGTAATTTGAGATCATTTTAGGTCAAATATGAGGGAAAATCATGATTAATGGTTTTGTAGAGCAGTTAAAAATTGTTTTGAAGGAACCTGTTGAAGCGCAAAATGCCATAAAATTTCAAAGCATTGTGTTAGCTTATCAGATGAGAATCTTTAGTCTCATTAAGCTTTACATGAAATGTTTCAATATGTGCACCTCAGGCAATTAAAGGGATAGTTCACCCAAAAATGAAAATTCTGTCATTTATTACTCACCCTTAGGTCGTTCCACATCTGTAAGACCTTCGTTCATCTTCGGAACACAAATTAAGATATTTTTATTGAAATCTGAGAGCTTTCTGTCCCTCCATAGAGATCCAATGCAACTACCACTTTCAAGGTCCAGAAAGGTAGGAAAGACACACATTAAGATTATGTTAAAAATATTTCATAAACATGAGTTTTAAAGAGGATTTTTTTTTAAAAGAGCCTTTTGTATTTAATGTAGAATGACACAAAATTGTATTTGTTGATTTATGTCAGCAGCGTGTGAAACTGCAGAGGTGTGTATGTTTTTAGAAAGTAAAGTGAAAATGAAGGGAAAGAAAGGTGATGAGATTCTCGCAGAGCTCTGAGGGGTTCCAACATCAGACAAACAACAAGGTGACGGACACTGATTTACTGCCCTGTTTACTGCTGGTGAAGGTAAAATGGTCTCACGCTTGCCTTCAGCACCTGGGTGCACAGGGAAATGTAGAGGTCATTTGCCTAGTTTCTGATTAGTTAAACATCCCATTGATGTGGTATTTCCAAACGAGTAATTCCATGTTAATGGCAATGATTTGCTCAGCTGTACAGACTCTTGACTAACTACTGTATATTGATGTGCATCAAACATCACCACATATTTGAGTACTATTGTGACGTAATAATGCTTTGTAATCCAGCCTGCTTTTTTTGTTGTTATACTGTTTTCTGTTCTTTGTGCGGATTGAATGGTACTGTGTGTTTGCCTTGTTCTAAATGAAAGTGGGATGGTGAATCTACTTTTTGAAGGTGGACCACCCTGTGGGAAGCCAAACGTTCCTGTTCCTCTCTCTTCACCCACTTAACCCCCCCCCCCACCCCAGACATCCCAGGGGAGATTGCTGATGATAACTGCATACTGATACATACAATTAAGTCTAAAAAATAATTGGGGTAACAAGCTGTTGAGGAAGGGATTGAAAACTGCATAAAACTGCCTTTGAATTTATCAAAGAGAGGAGGGTTACTACTGCTGTAGCAGAATGGCATTCATCATTAATATCAAAACTCACCAATCCTGTTTAACGGTTTGGTAGGTTATAATTAGCTATAGAAAATCTAGTATTAGGAAGGCCTAGATTTTTTTGTGTGATATTAATGCACCACAAAGTGTTTTCATTTTCCTGAATGCTCCACCGTCTTCCATTGTTTGGTCAAACAGGTAGTCTCACCCTAAACTCATGCCATTGAAAAAGTTAGCGTTGCATTGTCAGACTTTAACAAATAGATCAGTGTTTTGAAAGTGACAGTTTTGACACATGGTGGTGGAAATAAACATAAATTGTTTACTTAAAGCTGTTTTGGACATCAAACTTGCATAGTAAAATCATATTTTAACAGAACTATATACTTACTGCAACTTTAAAACATCTTTTATTATATGTGACCCTGGAACACAAAACTAGTCATAAGGGTCAAGTTTTTTGAATTTTGAAGTTTTATACATCAGCTGAATAAATAAGCTTTCCATTGATGTATGGTTTGTTAGGATAGCACAATATTTGGCCGAGATACAACTATTGAAAATCTGGAATCTGAGGGTGCAAAAAAAATAAAAAAAATAAATAAAAAAATAAATCCAAATATTGAGGAAAATCACCTTTAAAGTTGTCCGAATGAAGTCCTTAGCAATGCATATCCACTCACAAAAATACATTTTTGATATATTTTCGGTAGGAAATTTACAAAATATCTTCATGGAACATGATCTTTACTTAATATCCTAATGATTTTGGTAACACTTTAGTATAGGGAACACATATAAACTATCAACTATGACTTTTCCCCTCAATAAACTCCCAATTTACTGCTTATTAATAGTTAGTAAGGTAGTTGTTAAGTTTAGGTATTGGGTAGGATTAAAAATGTATAATATGGTCATGTAGAATAAGGCATTAATACGTGCTTAATAAGTACTAATAAACAGTCAATATTCTATTAATATGCATGCTATGCTAAGTCATGCATGACTTATGACTGGTTTTGTGGTCCAGGGTCACATATAACCTTTGCAAGTAGATTGGGGTATTTGAGATCAATTATATGAAAAGAGTAATCTCCAGGCTTTTTTTTTTTTTTTTTTTTTTTACAGTTTATAGTAGTATTATTATTTTAATAATTTTTATATTTTTTTCTAGTATGCAATGTGACTTAGTAATATGTTTGTCTAAATGTTTGAAACAAGTGCTAGAATATTTTCATTGCAAAGCTGTTTGTGGCATCAGGTTTTTAGTGACCACTACAAAGTATACTTAGCCCTGAGTGATAAAAGACTGCGTGAACTGTGACTGTTTAAACGCTGCCTACCCTTTAAGCGAGAGGAGGATGTGTGTGAACTATTTGTGCTAGCATACTACTTGGCCTTTAAGTGCTAGCAAGCTATGAGTCCTGAAAAGACAATAATGATTTTACCACCCCAGTGCAGTGTGATTTATGTGGGAAAACTCCACTGAGCGCCTGCAGAGAGTGTGGAGAGGATTAGAGCCCCCACCACAAAACTCGTCATGGCCAATCAGCAACACAGACCCCTACTAAGAAACGTCATGGCCAATCAGAGAGTTACTTTTGTGACCACTGTCTTTATTACCTTGGCTTGCACTCACTCCATGATCAAAGTTTGGCAACTGGTTTGAGTATTGTTCATAGACATTTTGTTTTAGACATCTCTGTTTGTATTTTCTTGGCCTATGAGGAGAAGCTGTAGTAAAGGTTTGGACGTGTCCATTTATGGTCATACCAGTGATGTCACCATTGTCTGCTTGTAATCATCTCCTGGTCTTTCCTCCATGGTCAGAAATTCTCACACCTACGTTCTGCCCTCTCTCTGTTCCTTGCGTGATAAGAAATGAATCCTGTAGCTCTGGAGGTGTTGGAAAATGAGAGTCATCTCTCAGTTAAACCTCTGCATTTCCCAAGCAGATATATATGGAAGCTTGTTTCTGCCACTAAATAAAAAATAAAAAAGGTAATTGCGATTTTGTATCTCATAATTCTGGCTTCTCACAATTTTGACTTCTTTTCTCAGAATTGCAAGAAAAACACAATTGTGAGAAATAAAGTCACAATTGCAAGACACAAACTCAAAATTCAGACTTTTTTTCTCGCACTTCTGACTTTTTTTCTCGCAATTACAAGATATAAACTTGCAATTCTGAATTCTTTTCTCAGAATTATGAAATATAAACTCGCAATGGTGAGGTATAAAGTCCAATTCTGAGGAAAAAAGACTGACTTTTTTTCCCCCACAGAACTGCGAGTTTATATCACGCAATTCTGACTTTATAACTCACAATTCTGACTTTATAACTCACAATTATGACTTTATAAATCGCAATTGAGTTTATGTTTCGCAATTCTGACTTTATAACTTGCAATAATGTTTTATAAACAGAATTCTGAGTTTATATCTCACAGTTCTGACATTTTTCTCACAATTGAGAGTTTACATCTCGCAATTTTGACTTCTTTTCTCACAATTGCAAGAAAAACTCAATTGCAAGAAATATAGTCACAATATCGAGTTATAAACTCACAATTGCGAAAAGTTCAGATTTTTTTCTCTCAATTCTGACTTTTTTCCTTGCACTTCTGACTTTATTTCTCGCAATTGCAAGATATAAACTCACAAATCTTCTTTTCTCAGAATTGTGAAATATAAACTCACAATGGCGAGTTATAAAGTCCAAAACTGAGGAAAAATAGAAAGACTTTTTTTCTCAGAATTGGGAGTTTATATCACGCAATTCTGACCTTATAACTTTATATTTTGCAATTCTGACTTTATAACTTGCAATTGTGAGTTTATATCACGCAATTCTGATAGTCACAATTATACCTTTTTTTAATTTTTTTTTTTCATTGGCAGAAACAAGCTTCCATAGATAAAAATGAAATATCAAAAGTCAAAAATACAAAAAATAAATAAATAAAAAATTTATCCTTGATTCTGAGAAAGCCAGCTGACCAAAAACCTATATTTTCTCATATTGATGCCAAAGTAAGTTAGTTTTGAACTGCCTTTTTGTGTTTTCCCTGCAAAATAAACATCCATTATCCAGTAAAAAAAAAATCCATAACACATGCATTGTATATATGAAGAGTAAAGCAATTCGCTGTTCTATTTCAGGCTCAAAGGTTTGTGAAATAAATCAGTTTTTTTATGACCTAAAACAGCTTGGCGAGCAGTCTCCTCAGTTTGACCTCTCCTACCACATTCCCCCACTTTCCTCTCTCATTTCTCTCTCTCTCTCATATTCACACACACAAACACGCATTACACAAAGAGGTTGTTATCCTGAGCAAATAAGTGAACGATAGATCACTGCCGGCATTGTGAGACAAGGTGTTTGATTTTCACACCAGCTCGCTAAATTATTATTAAGTTGTGTGAAACTGTGCGCAGTTACAGTGTCTGTAGATGTGTGGGAGCGAAGGAATGTTTATGTTTAGGGATCAAGGGTTCATTTATTTTTTGGCGCATTTCCCACTCAATCTCATGTTCTGTTTTTTCTCCCCCTTGATTGTGCTGCATCAAGGCAGAAGTGATTTGTGTCCAGTTGTTGGGTTTAATTGCTGATCTCAGGGGTCCAAACCCAGAAAGTCTCAGCCATGAGAAAGTGGAACTCTGTCCCATCTCTGCCCGGTCCCTTTTAACAAGTCATCAGCCCATCAGAATCTGTTCACAGTGTCTTTTACTGACGTCTGTGTTTGTGTGCAGGAACTAGTTGAGTGTGCAAAAGCTGGCTGCTCAGTGTCAGGAACTATATTTCAGATGATGGCTGGATGAGAGCCAGCTGGTGGAATTTTGAATGCCATTGCTGTGTTTTCGTGTGAAATAACTGCTTAAGTACGCTGTGGACAGCTGCAGGACAGTGCCCCCTCCGCGTCTTCCTCCTCCCTAGGGCTGTAAATCTGACTCGAGGACAGGAGGTACTGGCGACTTGTTGAAAAGGGCTCCTGAGAGGGTCCTGAGGTTTAGTGCTCGGGGTCAGGGGCTGTGTTAAAGGCCCTGAAGCTGAAGCTCAAATGCCGATACACTGATAACCCATCGTATGCCTGAGGCTACACTGTTGCTCGTCTTTCTGTTCTTCCCTCCAGAGGTTGTATTACTAAACCACACCTACAAGTGTACTGGGCCACTGGGGTTGCGCTGCAGTGCTTGGACAGATCTCTGCCATGGCGCCTGTATGCACGGAGTCTGGTGGAATGTCTGGTCATTTAGTCAGTCGTCAAGAAGGAGACCGCATTTGACTAATCTGACAAATAATCACTAAACAAATAAGTGATGGAATGTCTCGTTCCCTTGGCACTGGTTAAAAGGTCTTTGAAGGATGTTAAGAGTGGCATATGTTCAACCTAAAATGTCAGAAAGAGACATATTGAGAAAAATGACTGAATTACAACTTCAATTGATTCTGCATTTGCCTCTGAAAAAAAGAGAAGAAAAAGAGTTTGAGGCAACCCTAGGCCTCTGTTAGACTCCGTCCCTCCCGAGTCAATTGTTCCTCAAGCCTGGTGTCAACCCTGCGCCATCAATCACCCTCTTTCAGAGGAGGGGAGACAGGCTAGGGACACGCCCCTCAGGACAGGGGGGTGGTAGTTCTCATGCCCTCCCCGCCTCGCACAGCCCCACATCCTCACAGTCGCAACTCCGACAGCTGGTCTGGTCATTAGAGGTAGGCCGGGACCTGAGGGCCCCCGAACAGCAACGACAGCTGCCAGCCCACTGTCCCCCGGCACCCACACGCACTCACTCGCCCCCGCTCCAGACTATGATATGTATTATATCTCTAATCTATTGTCATTCTTTTTGGCTTCTTTAGGGTGGCCAGGGATTATGTACTTAACTCACTTAAGTCACTTACATATGCCTCTTGAGTATAGCAAAATCTGTTTGTGTGTTTGCATTTTCACATTTGGTAGTAGTCAACCAGCTTATTAAGTGCAAAGGTTAACTGATGTCATTGCGGTATGATTACTGTATAATTATAATGTGTATAAAATAACGAATGCTGAAACTAGCTAAATCTCAGACTTAAAGGATTAGTTCACTTCAGAATTAAAATTTCCTGATAATTTACTCACCCCCACGTCATCCAAGATGTTTGTCTTTCTTTCTTTGAGAAAAACATTCCAAGATTTTTCTCCATATAGTGGACTTCAGTGGGGTACAATGAGTTGAAGGTCCAAAATTCAGTTTCATTGCAGCTTCAAAGGGCTCTACATGATCCCAGCTGAGGAATAAGGGTCTTATCTAGTGAAACAATCTGTCATTCTTTAAAAAAAAAAAAAAAAAAAAAAATGTATGTACTTTTTAACCACAAACGCTCATCTTGCACTGCTCTGAGATGCGCCGCGCATTACATAGTCACGCGTGACGAAGGCGGAAGTACCGATCCAGTGTCTATGCAAAGACTAAGTCAAAAGGCTTTTACAAAAAAAAAAGAGTAAAACAACGTTGTCGGACGATTTTGAAGTTGGAGGAGAAAATGAGAGTTTTTCACCCTACCACAGTTCTTCTGCCTACGACCTTTCCAACATGATTACATAATGCGTGGCAGATTGCAGAGCAGTGCAAGACAAGCATTTGTGGTTAAAAAGTATATTATTATTATTCTTTTTTTTTTTTTTTTTTTTTTAGAAAATGACAGATTGTTTTGGTAGACAAGACCCTTACTCCTTGGCTGGGATTGTGTAGAGCCCTTTGAAGCTGCACTGAAACTGCAAATTGGACCTTCAACCTGTTGTACTCCAGTAAAGTCCACTATATGGAGAAAAATCCTGGAATGTTTTCCTCAAAAACCTAAATTTCTTTTTGACTGAAGAAAGAAAGACGTAAACATCTTGGATGACATGGGGGTGAGTAAATTATCAGGAAATTTTAATTCTGAAGTGAACTAATCCTTTAAAAAACAATTCTCTGAGCAACAATTGAATGGAAGCCCCGTTTTTGCCTCAGAATGAAAAAAGTAATTGCAACTTCATATCTCACAATTGCAACTTTATTTCACGCAATGAATATCCATTGCGTAACTTTATCTCACCATTTTTACTCTAAGGTGGAACCAGGCTACCATAAATTTGTGATCACCTTAATCAGTGTCTGTGCTTCATAAATAATCTGCATATTCCCTCAGCAGGTTATTGCAGATAACAGTGATTTAGGTTGATGACACGCCTATCTGTCATTTTTTGTGCGCTTTGTCTGTTTACAATATGCATCTCTTTTCACATTAATCCACCCGCATTAGCTTAATCATAGCCTTTGTGTGATTGCCCACAAAAGGTAATGGAAAGGTAATAGAAAATAAAGTCTCAGCATGAGTGTCAAGTGTAACTCCATTATGATTATCTGTTAAAAGAGAGAATGCGAGGCAAACATTAAGGACCGTGTCAGAGAGTTCATGCACAGATTGATAATCTTAAAATGATTGAGTGGTTCAGTGTGTTTACGTGTATATCTTTGTGTGTGTAAGTGACGAGGGAAAAGAGAAAAGAAAAGTGGTAGTTGAGATTACGCCACACTCCCTCAGGCTCTTGTTACTCATGCACTACTGGAAGAACTCTGGTTCCCACGCCTCCTCACAGAGGTGAGTGAAACTACACCCACAACTTCACCTGTACGTGCCTGCCTCAGCACAGCCCTTTAGCTTCAGCCAAACCATCATCTGTGTTTTTTTTTTTTTTTTCCCTAGAAATGACTGAGAAGGTGACAAATTGGCATGGATACAGCAATAATATCAGCCAGAAGATCACAATGGCAGAGCTTTCTTACAAAAGGTGTATAATTATTACAAACATGGCATTCACTGGAAGACCTCCCCAGCAGAGATCAGTTAAGTCTGATATAAACAGACATGGTAGAGAGGTGTAATTTTCATATTCACATATTGCTTTGATGTGTGTACTTGTTGCATTATTCTTCTTCTTATGTGGGTACTGACAGTGACAGTAATTACAAAAAACACACTGTGCACCTTGCTGCTAATACCAGCAGTCTGTCGACAGCCCTGATCATACAATTAATCACCTTCTTTGTTTTTTAAAACAGGTTATATTTTTAAAAGTTACCACAATCGTCCTCTTCTTCTTCATCGCCACTGAGCATAGGCTGCATTAGATATTCACTCCAGGATGTTATCACACACTGTGGTGCAGCTGCTGTTTTACTTCAACAGAGTGGAAGTTCCTGACAGACTGGCCACTTGGCTGGCTTTACTGAGCCCAAGACAGGATTAATTCCAGAGAGAGAGAGTGGAAAAAAAGGAAATGCAGAGGGTGGCAAGCAGTTTATTCACGGATTCCATTGGCCCTTTAGCTTTAAATCATATTCAACTGACCCAGGCCTATTGTTGAGGAAGGAAACTGCCTAAGCAGTTTTGAGAGCTGGAGAATGGAATAGCGTGTAACAGGAGCAGAGCTCTGGCAGTGATGAAATAGCTTGCATACCTTATGCTTTAAGGATAACCATCTTTAACAGAAGAATATTGTGGAGGATCTTTCACTCAGCTACGCTGCTCTCTCCACCAATACGCTCTTGCCAAAACAAGCCACACAGGATTTACTCATCGAGATGTAGTGAACACAGAGAAGCATAGTTGCCTTAGCCTTGTTTGTCCTCATAACAGGGAATCTCATGGTCTGGAGTATTCCTGGCAACGTTTAGACTCGCCTCTGGATCTATGTGTCTTTATGCGACCAAAAATGTATAATGGGAAGTACGGGAAATATAGTGAAGGCTTAATGAAATCCGTCAAGTGGGTCAAGTGCGTGATCGAAGTTTACTAGGTTTTTTTTCTCCAGCAGCAGGAGGGATGAAAGAGCAGACATTCCACGTTGGCCCAAGGGCAGGGTGGGGGAGGCTCTAAGACCACTTTTATTAAAATATATTGAAGGAAAACAAGAAGTTGCACTGTTGGAGGGACGAAAAATCAGCATGACAGACTTCTCTCTCTCTAGAGGCTTAAGTCTGTAGTCGTGAACCTAACTTCCTCCCTCTCTTTCGTTCTCAGTGTTGATCTCTTCAACTCCCTGTTTGTGCAGCTTCACTGATTTAGTTAATACTTTAAAAGTCCAGTAATTGTAGTTCCAGGATCTCCAATCTGATTTACTCTTTCACTGTTTTAAGTCCTCACTCTTTCAACCCTTCATTTCCTTACTCATTATGTTCCTTTCTCCATGAACACAATAGCCCACTGCCTCAGGTGAGGGTTATTGCACTGGGTGTGGTTCACAGTTCACAACTAAGGAGTCACATTCCACTGACCATCTACAATACCTACTCACTGATATCCTGGTCCTCCTCTTTGTCAGGGTGATTAAATAACCCTGCCTCTGGCCGCCCTGACCTTCATGACCTGGTCTGTGTGCGTCCGTAGACACTAATTAGAGAGCTGATAATGCAAGAGAAAGCAGCTTTTCACCATAGCTCTCAGATCTCTGTTCAACCAACTCGCCTCTACTGAAAACAATGCACTTTAAAACATGCACTTTAGATTTCAGTCAGACTAAATAATTTTTATTTGTTTTTAAATTTTATGTAAATGCTTCCATCTGACTCAAATCAGCTCGTTTATTTTGAACTAACAGACCTAGAAATATATTAGTAGCTTGCCTTTGTCCAGATTATTTACATGTTAGTCAGTCTAGTGTGCTTTTGTCCAAATTAAATATTATCAGTCTGGTTTTTGTGAAATCAGACTAACAGACATAGATAATGTGATTGTTGCTCGCCTTCATCCACCACGTATTAATCAAACGAAGTTTGGCCTAGGCACTGTGCATTTGCTCTAGAAAATCTGTATGCCTTTCTTTTTTGGAATACAAAAAAGATGATGTTTTGAAGAATTTATCAAGTTTTTTTGTTCGTACAAAATACAAGCCTTCAAAATACTGTCTTTTGTATTCCATGGGAGAATGAAAGTCATACAGGTTTGGAATGACACAAGGGTGAGTAAATGACAGAATTAATCTCTTTAATACTAATTTTTAGATTAGAAAAGTAATTTTGTTCAGTGTGGGTGCATCATGAGAAGGAATGTTGCCCACTGAAGGGAATCGCTAACATCTACAGTACTGTGTTTGATTTGCCAGAGCTCTGAAGTGGGAAAGCAATGGGGCAATCCTGGCATTCCAGGGCTCTGTCGTGTCGTCTCCTGGTCTCTAATTTGGGAGCAGCTGTCGGGCTCTGCAAAACCTAAGCCATCAAAGCCCAGCTAAAAGGGGTGGGGGTGGGGGGGCTAGAAGGCACAGAGGTCAGCCCCACAGAAAAGCCCTAACTCTCCAGCACACTTTCCAGTCTCTGGCAGCTCATGCCAAGTACACAACACCTGCACCAGGTTAAGCAAAGTGGAGATTACAGGATGACTGTAAAGTTATTGCGGTCCATAATAAAGAGGCAGTAAAAACAGATGGCCACTATTAGGAGGATAACGCTTCTCTTGGGAATAGAAGTCTTGCTGTCCTTTCAGATTGAGATTATTTTTGTCATCTCAGAATTTAAAGGACCTATTATGCAAAATTTACTTGTATATGGTGTTTGAACATAAATGTGTGTCGGCAGTATGTGTACACATCCACCCTATAATGGTAAAAATCCACCCACTCCTTTTTTTTAATCCCCATAAATCATAAGCAGTGTCTCATAATAAGCTGTTTGCAGTTTCAGTGCAATGCGATGCGATGTCACATTGCACAGGCCCCGCTCATGACGGCTGACAGACTCTGCCCTATTAGCATAGACCCCGCCCTGAGTGAGCTGTACACAGCCATTTTTATCTCCTCGCCAGAGCATTTAACAGCAGAATTCAAGAAATGTATTCTTATTAAAGCTACTAAAGTTATTCAATCAAGAGCAGTGAGTAATTTTCTGTTTTTCTTTTGTTATTTAGCAGCATAAATAGCAGTAGTTACCGTAAATTAAGTTGATTTCACAGATCTAATATACACTATTTCTTTACTTGCTGTTTACATTCACAGACATAACCGACTGTGTTTATGTGAACTTTGTGTGTTTTTAAGATGTGAAAGAGAATTTAGTTTAATACTCAAGGGACACGCCATCTGACATCCAGCTTAAAATGCATACATATAATAAACTTTCACGATTAAGAAGAACTGCAATGTCACATGAGCGTGACCAAGATAGAGGTGATAATCAAAACCAAACAGATGTTTTGTTAGTTTTTGGCAGAGTATCTGAGGCACAAGCTGTAGGCTGCGCCTTCTTCTGAAAAGCGGGGTGGGGAGCAGCAACTCATTTGCATTTATAGAGTCATGCACGAAAATAGCATGTTTTTCCTTCCACTCAAAAATGGGCATTTACAACATGGTATAATAAATGATCTGTGGGGTATTTTGAGCTGAAACTTCAGACACATTCTGGGGACAACAGAGACTTCTATTACATCTTGTAAAAAGGGGCATAATAGGTCCCCTTTAGTGAACTTTGCAGGAAGTTTTTCTGAATTACTCAATTTACTCCCAATATTGAATAATTTTCAGTTCAATGCTTGAAACTATAAACAGCAAAACAACAAATAACTGAAGTGCCAAATTTTGTGTTGTTTTGAAAAGCAATTAAAGAAGTACATTTCTGTCAGCATTAAAATAAATCATTTCAGTAGCCTCAAAATGCACAGTGAAACGCTGTGATAGTGATCCCTTTTAAATGATTGTAGGTGCCCATGAGGTTGTTGTTTCTCACACTCTGGTGGGCTTGTTGAGACACACATACCCTTGAGGATTCCAGATGTGGTCTGGTTTCAGTTCTATGAAAACCGTTAATTACACCATTAAGTCTTCTATGGGTCATAATTAGTGGGAATCAAACTGTGTTCCAGGTCAGGTGCATGGTGATTGATTTATCTCTGTCTGCTCTCTCACTCCTCCACTCACATGCCCTCTACAGGTCATGTTTGCGTAACTGTAGTGACAGTTAAACCTTGTTTTCCACTCTCTCTTTTTTTTTTCTGGAAACCACAAAAGTGTTTTTTGAATGTGATGTTTTTGACAGGGTTTTATAGTTTCAGATTCCATGCATTGTGAAATTTACCAAAATAGGATCAAGACCAGCAGTGCTGTTTTCTTGTGGTGCTATTTCAACAGCTTGGACCAATTCAGCTCCTTCCTTATAACCATTATACAAACAGAGGAAGAAGTAGTAAATCCCATATCCCAACAATAAGATTAACCCTGGGGCTCAGGCAGGAAAAGAAGCTGTACCAGTGGGACTCAGGGCCCAAGGAGATGTGGTGGTTGGGGACTGCTAATCAAAGATAAAGGGTCATCTGTATCCTTTTACATATGTGGGGCTTTCCACCCCATTGTCTATCTTTGTGTATTTGCAGGTTCTTGTTTGGTGAGTTGCCTTCTTAACACTCATTCACACTTATTGTGAATAACATCTGTGCTTGTTATTCCAAACCAACCACCTATCATATAGAGATCACTTTTCACAATCAAATCAAGTCCTGGGTTATGGTTAGTATCAGTTTTTATTCCTCATTTTATCATCATCAAATATCCTGTTTTACTTGGAAATATGACTTTTACGAAAGTAAAATGGGTTACAAACACCATTTCATGTTGCCTTCAAAGCTTTTTTTTCCCTGTGGATGGTCCTTCTCTATGGGTGATCATGGCTGGGTTTTCTCCTAACAGTAACACTTCCAGTTTAAACACAGCTGGAGGGTAGTAGAAGATCATTGTGGTGGTTCACTTTGAACTCCAACCTCACATTGCTTTTGCCACAAGTATGCATTGTGACTTTGGCCTTCTTTGAAATCAAGAATAAATAAATGTAGGGACTTTATGTAAAAAAATAAAAAATAATAAAAAAAAGATTTAAAAGATTTGAGTGTTCCTGAACTTTTTAGTGGTCAAAGACATTCAGCGATTAAAATGACTGAGCTTTTTTCTGAGCTGATTAAGCAAATTTATTTACTAGATGTTTTTAGTTTAGAGGCTAGAGAAGACAGCTGAAGAACTAAAGGCCAATCACAGGTTAAGACATGTATTTGCCCTGGAGTATTGAGTGTTTTTAAAAGTTGATGGTTGGGTTGTTTTGATGTGTTGTACACTATAGCTAATGATTGAATGTTTGTATATTTATGATCCAAGCACCGAAGGTGTGTAGGCACCTATTGTTCACAAGTTCACATTTACATATAATTAAATAGAGTAAAAGTTTTGCATATTTGGCGTGCTGTCTGGGGGGAGGGCTCCGAGCTCAGAATTTTGGCCCAAACCCAGATGGGGTGGAGCAGGGATGCTGATAAACTGTCAAACGAATAGCGGTAAGTCTGCTGTATATATACCTCTTGTCGTTGCCTCGTTGGTTGAGTTGATTAACTCAATGCTCTCCACTTGTGCTAATTAGGTTAATTATCTGAACCTGCTCCTCCCGAACTTTGTTAATAAAACATCATTTATCATTAAGCGCAAAGTATAGTTCACTTTTTACGCATACGCGAGGGTCAGCGTACAGTGTGCGTGACGCAAATTTCATCATCAGAAGAGTACGCTCAAAACTGTCCATGCCTCTAACGCCTGTGTATTCGTACGAGTCAAATGAAGTATACTCTTCAAGGCTGTGTATTTGACTGTTTGCATACACTAGCATACACGTAAAAAAGTGAAGTATACCCAGGGCCTTATTGTTCTTATTATTAATATTCTAAATTCCTTCTTCTTGTTCTGCCCTTGAGTCTATGGCGCACATAGAACTGTTTGTGCGAAAGTTATGAAATTTGGCACACAGATAGAGGACAGTTTTTACATTAACCATTGCAATTTAGGAGTCTCTAACTTAATCGCTTTAGCGCCACCAACTGTCTAAATTTTCACGTAATTTTCCATCATGAAAATGTTCCTGCCATTTTGAATTCTCTGAAAAAACCTTTTTTCCGAACTCCGCATAAGAAGATATATAATTTCTTTGCGTACACTGAAAGTCCATAGGGTCCAAAACAACACTGGACTTACATTTCATGGAGAAAACCTGTTTCAATTTGTTTTCATTTTTCATTGAAGTGCTATTGAAGTGCTAGTAGTATTTGAGGATGTGAGAGAGTTCAGTCATATTTGTAATATTATAAAACTCTTGAAGCAAACTATTTATACTGTGCTTCAAGTAGTTGTAACTCTACATTGATCTCTTTGTTTTTACTTAATCTTCCATCTCCTTAATCGGGCCTCCTGCTTCCATCTCTGATGGGTTGTCCTATTCATACAGAGGGTTGTTTACAGTGCTAACAGCTTTTTTAAGAGGCACAGCACTTATGTCAAGAGCTTCAGATGACACAAACACATGGGTTGTGTGGACATGTATGAGTTTCGATGCTTGAGTAACAGCCTGGCACATGCTGCAACAATACATCTTCTGTTCCATGACTCAAAATCCCAAACTTAGATAATCCTCCTCCCTGTCTTGTCATGAGCTAACGACCAATACCAGATTTCTGTATTTAACATCCAATGTTTTTCTGTCATGCAGACTTTGCTTGGATGCTGTTTGCCACTGTACCGTGGTCATGAAAAATTAGTAGCGGGATGAGGTTGAACGAGGAGCAGTGCATGGAGCAGATGTCAGGCTCTGTGTTTATTTGCGTTTCAGGAGGGGGGTGCTAGTGTGGGAAAGCTCCTCTCCACGGTTGGGATCAATGTGGGAGAGATAAGCTCATGATGTGGCCTTGGTCAAGCATGGATGAAAACTGTTTTGGTGTGAGAACTTCTTCCCATGTTGTAATTTCAACATAACATGAGTCTCAGCAAGGTCACTATATGAGATCCCTGTTTTTTTCCTCTCCCCGTGTGCCCGGGATGCTCTTTCTGTACATACTACACCGCAAGCCTTTGGGAACTTAACAGGGTCCTGATCTAAATGTTCCCATTAGGTCTGCGGGTTTAGCGTGGGAATTGAGAGCAGAGATGAGAGGATGTGGGAGAGTTTTCTCTGTCGCTGATGAACACAAGGCGTACAGCAAGGCTGAGATTTAGAAAATGTCTCAGAGGCATCTATAGTAGGTGGGATATTAAATAAAAAAAGACAGGCCCCCTATGTTTTCTAAATCCTTGATGCACACTGCCTGATAAGAGCTTGTCCTTATGTTGTGAAAAAAAGCAAACTCACTTTACCAGATCCTGTCAGCATCTTCCCAATATGACTTTTTTCCCACACTGTCTCTTGCTTCGACATACTCCTCCTGCAGCTGTTACAGTACCTGTCAGAAGTTTATAAACAGTACAATATTGTAATGTTTTTGCAATAAGTTTCTTCTGCTCACCAAGGCTGCATTTATTTAATTAAAAATACAGTAAAAACAGTAATATTGTTGTTAAATATTATTACAGCTTAAAATAATTGTTTTCTATTGTAATAAATTTAAAAATGTAATTTATTCCTGTGATGGCAAATCTGAATTTTCAGCATAATTACTCTAGTCTTCAGTGTCACACGATCCTTCAGAAATCATTCTAATATGGTGATTTGTGGCTCAAGAAACATTTATTATTATTATCAATGCTGTAAAATTTGTCATTACAGGAAGAGAAATGTCTTCAAAGCAGTTCATGTTCTTCTCAGTGGCCCACAGCACTTTTTCAGCTCCTCTCATTTAGTGGCTGACAGCGCGGACTGTGCATATATCACTAATAAAAATATTAGTCTTGATCCTGTATCGAGGTGAAAAAGAGTGAAGCAAGCATGAGCGTGAAGCTGTGTTTTTTTCTTGATGCATTAAACAGTTTGAAGATTGAAGCCAAGACAAATTGTGTTTCATTTAAATAAGACTGCGTGATATACAACTTAACTAGACTTAGACTTTGTTCTTGATTGACAGAAGTTTTAAACCACCAGTGATCTAACATCCTCATTTACCTATAAAATTGAAACGGCACTGCATAAACCCAAGCAAGGCCTTGTGCTGGAAAAGGTAAGTGTCAGTTTTGGCAGAGTAAAAGAGGTCATGAACTGCTTATACTTCATGTGAAGGCTAAATATTAAGAGTTTTATGTTGCATACACAGTAGCATAGATTTTCAGGCAAATTGCAATCTTTAATTGAACAATCCTGATATTCATTCTTAAAATCTTAGGATTGAACTTGTGTATGTACACATGAAAACTGTTTGAGTACCTCTTAAAGGGTTAGTTCACCCAAAATTAAATTTCTGTTATTAATTACTCACCCTCATGTCGTTCCAAACCCGTAAGACTTCGGATCTTCGGAACACAAATTAAGATATTTTTGATGAAATCTGAGAGGTTTTTTTTTTTATCCCCATAGAAAACAATGTAATTACCACATTCATAAGCACCAATTTATGCTTCTGCCGGTGGGTGCCCAGTGAAAATATACACAGACCTGTGCTAAATATTCATATTCCCATGTGGTCTAGTGGTAGAACTTTTGCTATGTGAGTCAGACGTTCCGGGTTCCTATCATCAGTGGTTCTAATCCGCCCTCGTTTAGTTTTTTTTTTCTCAGACCAAAGATGTTCATTAATGATTGTATATAAAGAGGCAAGAGCAGTGACACATTTATGTGAATTTTGTTAATGATTTCGCTGGAAAGAATAGAGAGTTACCACGACACCATTAGCGATAGATTGACGCGAACGTTCCGCCACTGATAACAGCAGCATGATTTAAAATACAACACATTCCAGCGCCAGATAGCTTCTTATTTAACACAAATTAATGTCAAATGGATAATTTGCATTATAGGCTATCCGTGCAGCAAAATGTTTGTGGTGGGGACGTGTCCCACCCGCAAATTACGCCTATGTTACCAACCAAACAAAAGCACATTCTTTCCATGAGTGTTGTCGCGAGTCGCGCTCTCACTGATATCTGATGATCAGTAGTGGCTCACTAAATAAAAAAATTCAATAAATACCTATTAACAATAAGCACTTACAATAAGAAGACTGTTCTAGAGAAAGAACAAGAAGTGAGTTTGAGTTTGAGCGCGCTAATTGGTTGAGTGCGAGAGTGAAAGAAATCCGCCTGCGAGCTAAAAGATTTGTGCTCACGCATTACTTGGATGTGCTCTAGACATTTTTCATTAAAATAACACAATAGAGATGGCCTCAAATATTGGGATTGGCGCATATGACCACATTCAAGGTCCAGAAAAGTAGTAAAGACATCGTTAAAATAGTCCATGTGACTACAGTGGTTCAACCTTAATATTATGAAGTGACTAGAATACTTTTTGTGTGCAAAAAAAAAGACTTTATTTAACAATTTTGTCTCTTCCCTGTCATTCTCCTATGCTTTTTACATTGTAAACACAGTGCAGCGCTTCCGGGTTCTATGTCAGAAAGCCGACTCAGGTCTTATGGGTTTAGAATGACATGAAATTTCATTTTTGGGTGAACTAACCCTTTAAGATTTGTCCTTGTGTATTTACACATTATTTACTCACAGCTGCTGTAGTAATCCTGACCAGACACCAGATCATACTGTTAATGAGTGATGCAATGCAACACCATTAGCTGTGTTTGTTTATTGCAAAAGCCTGATGCAGGGTGCTTACAGTGCAGATAGCTAGTAAATTAAGTTGGGTTTATAATTGTGTATTATAAGTCATTGTTGTATTAACAGTTTTACACAGAAACTGCTACTATTTATGGTTTCAAGCTGGTTTCCACAGATCTGTTAAAAGCAGTTGAACTTTAGTTAGGGCCCTGTTGTTAATTTTTTTAAATTAATATTTTCATAATGTACCAAGAAACCTTAGCTAAGAGAGAATTTATTTCATATGTAGGAAAAAATGGACATTATAATTAAAATATACCCAAATAAAGCTGAATCTAATCAAATCTAAATCTGACCTGAATCAAGAGCTTAAGAATAGGTGCTCCTGTTGATTTAGACAAGTCTTGGGAGAAGTAACATTGAAGGACTGCGACCAAAAATTCACTAATATTCATTGTAAAGGTATTTACAAATCAACCACACAAAGCGATTCAGTGCTTTATGATGAAAGAAGTCTTGTACGATCCTTGAAAATTTGGCAAAAATTGCACAGTCTGCATCCGGCATGAAAAAAACGTGGTTTTTCTCATGGTACAAATGTTACTCCGAGGTAAACATTGAGCACTCATTCAGAGAAATATATAAAAACCCAAAAAGCCTCATCTGAGAAAGGGACAGAAAAGATTGAAGCAGGGTGGACTAAAAAGAAGAAAATGCTCCAGTGTGGCATGTAACTGTAAACAGAACTGTGGGCAGAGTTGTGTGGTGCACCCTGTGTGGTCTCCGTCTTCCTTCTCAGCAGTGCTGTGGATCTACAGCTCTACTGCGAGCTTGTGTGAGGAAAGGGGAGAGGTCCAATAAACAGGCCTTTTTGATGCAGGCACAGCCCTCTGCCAAATCCTCCTTTTGTCTCAGCACAGACAGCACAGCCATCTCGCAGTCTCTTCTGAATCCATTCCTCTTAGCTGTTGTATGGCAGCTTTTACAAGCCCTGCTGCGTACAACCTGCAGAACAGAGACAGAGAAGAGAGCTTTCTTTATCCATATATCTTTCAGTCTACTTTATGTGTGTGTGTACCTACTTAACCATATTTTGGGGACAAATTTGTATCCAGAAATGAGCCAAAATCGCCTTTTAGTGACAAAATAAAATTTTGTATTTGTATTTGTAATCTCTATGGAATGTCCCCATGTAGACAGCCAAGTAAACGTGTGTTTTTGTGTGTGTACTTACAGGTTTTCTTTGTCTTGTGCTGAAACATTGCACAAGACAATGTATGCAGTATGGCACCCGTTATGAGTATTGTGTCCAACCAAAGCACATGATACCTATCTATCTCTGGCCCAGTTGTTTCACATTGTTTCTTAAACCTGGTTTTAACAGGTCTGTAAAACAAATCAAGGTTGACCAAGCATTCATTTTCAGTTGGAATGATTGTGAATATAAAGTTATGATAAGAAAATCTCTGTTGAGAAAAGCAGTGTTCCATGAAGACATTTTTACTTGAAAGCTCCGTCTTGCAAAATTTGGTTTATAGCTACAATTACATGTCCTTAAATAAATTTTCTCTTCGTATTTTATCTCCTTTTCTTATGGCAAAGGATATTGAAAGGAATTTTACAAGTTCAGTTTCACTTGTTGACCATCTCACATGAGCTATGGTTTGGCTCAGGCTCTTGGTATATCAGACCAACTGGCTCTGGTGCAAGTGCACTATATTTTTTTGCTCTCACTAAAAGCAAAAGTACATGCTTCCTTTATTACCAGTTTAAAAACATAATATACTATAGTCATATCAGAGCAGACACTGAATATCTCTGGTAACTACACCTGTCCCCATGTGGTCGCAATGAACTTCTTTGCACCAAGCTAGAATGGATCTCTGAGGATAGGATTTAAAAGCAGAGATTTTCTTTTCATTTTTGTTCTCTCCCACTTGGCAGAAGGGGGTTGGAGTGCTTCCAGTTGTCAAGGGGACTGTGATTATCACCATCAAATGCCATTTTGTTGAGTTGTTATTTCAAGTTAAGCCTAGCTCCCTTGGTTCTCTCTGTTCCTCCTAATTTGTGGAGCTAGCTTGAGGAAACTCTAAACTGAGCTTGGGATCAGATGCACTCCGCATGCCTATTTCCCACAGTTGGGAGCAGGCGGCACAGGCCAGATATTTGACACTAATCATTCATTAATAGCGTAATGCAGCTCCTGGCCAAACCAATGAGACAGAGCCTGTGACAGCTGCTGGTATGTCTAAGCGAGAGATTCCAAGAACACACAAAAACACAAGAGACAAAGAACAGAGTCTATTGTGAAGCCTCTTTTCTTTTTCAGAGCCTGCGTTTCGTTCCATGTGATAGTTTCAAGATGGCGAGAGAAATATTGGAAGCTTACCAGTGTGATAAAACAATCAGATCAAATTCATGGAGATGGACAGGGAAGAGGAATGAAAGAGAGTTGCTGTTTCCTGCAGAATGGGAGAGAATGAGATGATGAAGGCACGGCCTTCCAGCAGAGATTGATTTAAAGGTTTAGTTCACCCAAAAATGACATTTCTGTTATTAATTAATGAAATCCGAGAGGTTTCTGATCCCCAAGAGAAAGCAACATTGATTTTGTGCACAAAAAGTATTCTCGTCGCTTCATAATATTAAGGTTGAACCACTGTAGTCATGTTGACTATAACGTATAACAGTGCATTTACTACTTTTCCGGATCCTTGAATGTGGCTTTCTCTTTGGGATCAGAAACCTCTCGGATTTCATCAAAAATATCTTAATTTATGTTCTGAAGATGAACAAAGGTCTTACAGGTTTGCAACGACATAAGGGTGAGTATTTAAAGCTGCAGTCCGTAATTTTGTCTCTTTGTCGCCATCTCTGTTCAAAACCTGCAATTGCAGTTATATGCGGAATTATCATCTTTACGTGCGTTGTGCCTCGGCACAGCTCATCAGCGCTGCTGTATCTAATGTTTGCTGTCAGTCACCACGTCGGTGTGGATACTGTACTTCGGAATCACAGATTGTAGTCTTGGAAGTATGACCAAAATAAGAATTTTCAGTGGAGAATGTCATTTGAACAAGTAAGTAACATGTCTGACACTTGTTCTGACTGAGGAAAAAAAAAAAGCATTACAGTAAATTGCGCTGCCAATGGTGATTAAATCTAACGATTGCTTAACTCGGATCACATCAAACCATGCAAATTATTGCTCAACATTGCGTGACTGTGTATTTCAATTTCTGTACAGTCTAATCACTAATGTTAATTTGTCATATCATACAATCCGCCATCAAAATGATGTTTAATTATTCCAGCTTCTGTGAGAAAAGACTATAAATGTTCCACCTCACATGCGATTATAGCCTACTAACTGTGACTCCTTCTTTATGTAAACAGACGTGATAAAATGACACAAAGACAAATGGCTGCATGCTCGAATTTCCCGCGGAAACCCACCAGTACCACCTGAATATACATTTTAAACGTGAAAGCTTGGAGGTCAAATTTGTGTCAGAAAGGTACTTTTTGTGAAGGGAGACTTTTACTCCCTCTGGTTTATTTTGAGGGAAATTTTTCAAATAAACTATTAAAGTAAATTCTCAATATGAATGTTCAATTATAAATGTTTGATTATACAATAATTTCTAACTATAAAATACTATTTTTTAATTATATACCACTCCATGTAATCAAATACACTCACTTCAGAAACAGTTAAAACATATTCACAGATGAGGAAGAAAGGAAAGAACTAAACTAGGGTGAAAGAAGATTTTGGTTATGCTCTCTACTTTCTGCCTTTTGCTTTCTCATTGGTTCAAGCATGTTATTGTTGGCGATTAATATCAAGCATACTTGAAAATATCAGAGCGTCTGCGAGAGCTCGAAGTTGTGTCTCTGATTGGCTCATCAAGCAAGATTTGGCAGCAATCTGGGGTTTTCAACTGTAACCAAGCAAAACCTTACAGTTACAAATCCAGGGTTAAGAGCTGTGGTATCTAGCCACCTGTTGAAGCTTTGGATCCGTCGTATGCTGTTGTGGAACTATTCTGAAACACAAGCAGCATATGCACAATGCAGCCCATCTGTGATCTCACACTAGAAATAACAGTGAGCCACCATTTTGTGTTCTGATAGTGCTTTGTTTCATTGGAGAGTTCAGAGCACAGCAGTTATTTAATCGTCGACTGAACCCGAGATCTTTTGCAGTTAAATCATGTCTGGCCTGTGACGTACTAATCTCAGAGGTTTATGACACTGTGGAGGATTTTTGCCAGCATAGTCTTCTAAAAAAGTGTCGGGCATTTAAAGGTTCTGTTATGACTGACAACAACTTGGACTACTTTAACAGCCCCGGACAAATATTTGAAAAAACAAGCACAGCCGTAAAGATATGTCTGCTATAACAACAAAAAAAATATCATACAGCCTCTGTCATTAATAGCTTTTGTAAACATCTGGGGTCAAAAGTCAACTCTAAGGCACGCCAGATTTTTTTTCCATGTGTAGTGAATGGAAAAAATGCATGCCCTTTGGCACCTCTTTCCTCTTCACTCCAGCCTCTTGAGATAGGGATGTAATAAGGCCTGATTTGACTTGAGGTTTGCAGGCTTGCATGGACTGTGAAAGTCCATTTATAAAAAGATTGGTTCAAATAAGCAGTGGAAAAGAGAGCAGCACTTTCCCACAGTGTTACAGAAAGCCAGCATGACCGGTCCTGAGGCCAGTGCACTGCAGTCCCCCTGCGGACACACTGTGAAAGCACTCAAGCATGGAGCCATTGCCTGCTCCATTTACCCTGACTGAGAGTAAGTGTGTGTGTTTGAGGAGGGGGTCTTCTACTCCCATCTGAAATCAAGAAGGATCATCGCACATACATGCTTTACATATTCATTTTAGCAACAAGTTTTGTGTAGTAATCATAGTTTAACTAAGAATGACCATATGTGGTAGAAGATCTTTCAGGGATTCCACTCCCAGGATTGAAAAGAACAAAAAACATGCGTAAAGTGCAAAGCTGCAGCTACACTCCCGCCACCTGTTACTGACCAGAACATGCGTGAAAATGAACTTGGCCTGAAATGTAGGGATCACTTACAACTAAAAGCCTCCCTGAAATCTCTCAAACTCTCGGCCGTGCCTCTTAGCGAGATCTTCTGTCGGTGCACGTTTCCCCCCGCTCTTTTAGCCATTTTTGTACGGCTATCTGATATCAGCTATAGTGCGCCATTTGTCTTTTACGTTAACATAGTTCTTTTAAGTTTTCCTTCTCCGTAGGAGCCCCCTCTGTGTGACTGACATGTGGGAATTGTGTTTTTGAAGAGGACTTATTGTAGATTAACATACACATTTAACATTGACCCACAGCAATTTACCACACTGTGTGCAAAGCATGAACAGCATCAGGCCTTGTTCAGATGGTAGATCACATTTCAAAAGTGCCCTGAAGGACATGTCTCACTCTGCATATTACAACACCTGTAACTTTCATGTTTTCCCTATTACAAACTCTTACTTAGTGGCTCAACTTCTCATTTTGACATCCCAAATACTCAAATGCACATTTAGTTGAGCAATAGATATTCTCAAGACGAATCACTTCTTTGCTGGAGAGCACAAAGCAATGGGTTCTTTGACCATTCTTGTCCAATTTCAGTAACAAAATGCAAAACAGTCCTCCTGGGCAGCATGTTGGCACGCATTATTTAATCAGTTCTGGGCAGCTGTTCTGCAGCATGACGTCCATCGAGTTTCTATTCAGCACGCAAGAGCTATGGGAACTACAGAGGGCTGCAATCTGTACCCATTCACTAGTACTGATGTCAATACTGCAAAGGAGAACATGTTACTTGTTCCTTTAACTGTAGACTTTGGTTGTGCTCCAGGACTATCTCTGTAGTCATGTGTTTTTCAATTGCCTCATTACAGATTTGCTGTGTGCGGTGTGGCCTGCCGGTTTGGTTTCCTGCAGTTTAGCGTGTGATCTTGTTTCTTTACACTGACATGTTACTTCAATCTAGTGCCTATAAGGAATTATATCTTTCTACAAACCATGTTCCCTGACTTTCTCCCTCTAAGAAGGAAAACCCTCAGATTTTTTTCCCTCCTTTCAAATCTTCTCTTCTTCCCACAGACGCCCCCAGCTTGATGACTTTGACTTCCCACATTTAAAGATGGCTAAAAAAAGAATCTTCAAATTGCAACCAGAAGTTACTTTAACCCCCCTTTCTCATTTATGAGGCTGATGGGGCTCTAAACACTGGGAACTGGTACTCTCGTAGGGCTATTTAAGCCTCCTCAGAGTGTGAGAAATCATGTAATTGTAACTTCACCTCTAATAACAGTAAAATATTAATCATTAAGTTAGAAACAGGACTAGTGTCTGAGATTCTCAAAGCAAAAACAAACATTTGTGACAGCTAAAGAGCGGGTTTTCCAGTGGAGGAGAATTGTGGCCCATGTCAATGCAGGGGTCAGAGGCAGCCTCCCACAGGACCTCACAGAAGGATTAAGTGAGCATGTTTAATGAGATCACTTCCTGTGGAACATTAAGTGGTGGTGAGAACGCCACTAGCAATATGGAGTAGCACAGGAGGCTGTCAAGGGAATGTTAACTTCCCACACTCATTACCTATACCATTTTTAAAATAAATCAATAAATTAATCAGATAAAATGTTATTTTAATGAAGAATTTACTTAAAGGAATAGTTCACCCAAAAATGAAAATTCTGTTATCATTTACTCACTCTCATGTCATTCCAAACCCATAAGACTTTCGTTTATCTTCGAAACACAAACTTTCTATCCTTCCATTTACAGTCCACGCAACTACCACTTTGTTGCTCCAAAAAGTTCATAAAGAGATTGTAAAGCTAATCCATATGAATTTAGTCGTTTAGTCCAAACTTTCTGAAGAGACAAGATCACTTTATATGATGAAGAGATTGAATTTAGGCGTTTATTCCCATATAAACATTGATCAAGGTGCACATAAGTTATGGTAAACAGAAGCTAAGCATGCTAGCTTGACGTGTGAGAACCAATGAGGTTCATTCTCGTGTGTTACGCAGCACATTTGAGCTTCTGCAAGAACCATTGAGGTTCATTCTTGTGTTACGCAGCACGTTTGAGCTTCCACAAGAACCAATGAGGTTCATTCTTGTGTGTTACGCAGCATGTTTGAGCTTCCACAAGAACCAATGAGGTTCATTCTTGTGTGTTACGCAGCACGTTTGAGCTTCCACAAGAACCAATGAGGTTCATTCTTGTGTGTTACGCAGCATGTTTGAGCTTTCGCAAGAACCATTGAGGTTCATTCTTGTGTGTTACGCAGCACGTTTGAGCTTCATCAAGAACCAATGAGGTTCATTCTCATGTTACGCAGCACGTTTGAGCTTCCACAAGAACCAATGAGGTTCATTCTTGTGTGTTACGCAGCATGTTTGAGCTTTCGCAAGAACCAATGAGGTTCATTCTCGTGTTATGCAGCACGTTTGTGCTTCATCAAGAACCAATGAGGTTCATTCTTGTGTGTTACGCTGCACATTTGAGCTTCTGCAAAAACCAGTGAGGTTCATTCTCGTGTGTTACGCTGCACTTTTGAGCTTCATCTAGAACCAATGAGGTTCATTCTTGTGTGTTATGCAGCATGTTTGAGCTTTCGCAAGAACCAATGAGGTTCATTCTCGTGTTACGCAGCACGTTTGTGCTTCATCAAGAACCAATGAGGTTCATTCTTGTGTGTTACGCAGCATGTTTGAGCTTTCGCAAGAACCAATGAGGTTCATTCTCGTGTTATGCAGCACGTTTGTGCTTCATCAAGAACCAATGAGGTTCATTCTTGTGTGTTACGCTGCACGTTTGAGCTTCTGCAAAAACCAGTGAGGTTCATTCTCATGTGTTACGCAGCACGTTTGAACTTCCTCAAGAACCAATGAGGTTCATTCTTGTGTGTTACGCAGCATGTTTGAGCTTTCGCAAGAACCAATGAGGTTCATTCTCGTGTTATGCAGCACGTTTGTGCTTCATCAAGAACCAATGAGGTTCATTCTTGTGTGTTACGCTGCACATTTGAGCTTCTGCAAAAACCAGTGAGGTTCATTCTCGTGTGTTACGCTGCACTTTTGAGCTTCATCTAGAACCAATGAGGTTCATTCTTGTGTGTTACGCAGCACGTTTGAACTTCCTCAAGAACCAATGAGGTTCATTCTTGTGTGTTACGCAGCATGTTTGAGCTTTCACAAGAACCAATGAGGTTCATTCTCGTGTGTTACAAAGCACGTTTGAACTTCCACAAGAACCAATGAGGTTCATTCTTGTGTTACACAGCACGTTTGAACTTCCTCAAGAACCATTGAGGTTAATTCTTGTGTTACACAGCATGTTTGAACTTCCTCAAGAACCAATGAGGTTCATTCTCGTGTTACGCAGCATGTTTGAGCTTTCGCAAGAACCATTGAGGTTCATTCTTGTGTGTTACGCAGCACGTTTGAACTTCCTCAAGAACCAATGAGGTTCATTCTTGTGTGTTACGCTGCACGTTTGAGCTTCATCAAGAACCAATGAGGTTCATTCTTGTGTGTTACGCTGCACATTTGAGCTTCTGCAAAAACCAGTGAGGTTCATTCTCGTGTGTTACGCTGCACTTTTGAGCTTCATCTAGAACCAATGAGGTTCATTCTCGTGTTACACAGCATGTTTGAGCTTCAGCAAGAACCAGTGAGGTTCATTCTCGTGTTACGCAGCATGTTTGAGCTTTCGCAAGAACCAATGAGGTTCATTCTTGTGTGTTACGCAGCACGTTTGAACTTCCTCAAGAACCAATGAGGTTCATTCTTGTGTGTTACGCTGCACGTTTGAGCTTCATCAAGAACCAATGAGGTTCATTCTTGTGTGTTACGCTGCACATTTGAGCTTCTGCAAAAACCAGTGAGGTTCATTCTCGTGTGTTACGCTGCACTTTTGAGCTTCATCTAGAACCAATGAGGTTCATTCTTGTGTGTTACGCAGCACGTTTGAGCTTCATCAAGAACCAATGAGGTTCATTCTCGTGTTACGCAGCACATTTGAGCTTCTGCAAAAACCAGTGAGGTTCATTCTCGTGTGTTACGCTGCACTTTTGAGCTTCATCTAGAACCAATGAGGTTCATTCTTGTGTGTTATGCAGCATGTTTGAGCTTTCGCAAGAACCAATGAGGTTCATTCTCGTGTTACGCAGCACGTTTGTGCTTCATCAAGAACCAATGAGGTTCATTCTCGTGTGTTACGCAGCATGTTTTGAGCTTTCGCAAGAACCAATGAGGTTCATTCTCGTGTTATGCAGCACATTTGTGCTTCATCAAGAACCAATGAGGTTCATTCTTGTGTGTTACGCTGCACATTTTAGCTTCTGCAAGAACCATTGAGGTTCATTCTTGTGTTACGCAGCACGTTTGAGCTTCTGCAAAAACCAATGAGGTTCATTCTTGTGTGTTACGCTGCACGTTTGAGCTTCATCAAGAACCAATGAGGTTCATTCTCATGTTACGCAGCATGTTTGAGCTTCATCAAGAACCAATGAGGTTCATTCTTGTGTGTTACGCAGCATGTTTGAGCTTTCGCAAGAACCAATGAGGTTCATTCTTGTGTGTTACGCAGCACGTTTGAGCTTCCACAAGAACCAATGAGGTTCATTCTTGTGTGTTACGCAGCATGTTTGAGCTTCTGCAAGAACCAATGAGGTTCATTCTTGTGTGTTACGCTGCACGTTTGAGCTTCATCAAGAACCAATGAGGTTCATTCTCATGTTACGCAGCACGTTTGAGCTTCCACAAGAACCAATGAGGTTCATTCTTGTGTGTTACGCAGCATGTTTGAGCTTTCGCAAGAACCATTGAGGTTCATTCTTGTGTGTTACGCAGCACGTTTGAGCTTCTGCAAGAACCAATGAGGTTCATTCTTGTGTGTTACGCTGCACGTTTGAGCTTCATCAAGAACCACTGAGGTTCATTCTCATGTTACGCAGCACGTTTGAGCTTCCACAAGAACCAATGAGGTTCATTCTTGTGTGTTACGCAGCACGTTTGTGCTTCATCAAGAACCAATGAGGTTCATTCTTGTGTGTTACGCTGCACATTTGAGCTTCTGCAAAAACCAGTGAGGTTCATTCTCGTGTGTTACGCTGCACTTTTGAGCTTCATCTAGAACCAATGAGGTTCATTCTTGTGTGTTATGCAGCATGTTTGAGCTTTCGCAAGAACCAATGAGGTTCATTCTCGTGTTACGCAGCACGTTTGTGCTTCATCAAGAACCAATGAGGTTCATTCTTGTGTGTTACGCAGCATGTTTGAGCTTTCGCAAGAACCAATGAGGTTCATTCTCGTGTTATGCAGCACGTTTGTGCTTCATCAAGAACCAATGAGGTTCATTCTTGTGTGTTACGCTGCACATTTGAGCTTCTGCAAAAACCAGTGAGGTTCATTCTCGTGTGTTACGCTGCACTTTTGAGCTTCATCTAGAACCAATGAGGTTCATTCTTGTGTGTTATGCAGCATGTTTGAGCTTCCACAAGAACCAGTGAGGTTCATTCTCGTGTTACGCAGCACATTTGAGCTTCTGCAAAAACCAATGAGGTTCATTCTCATGTGTTACGCAGCACGTTTGAACTTCCTCAAGAACCATTGAGGTTCATTCTTGTGTTACACAGCATGTTTGAACTTCCTCAAGAACCAATGAGGTTCATTCTTGTGTGTTACGCAGCATGTTTGAGCTTTCGCAAGAACCAATGAGGTTCATTCTCGTGTTATGCAGCACGTTTGTGCTTCATCAAGAACCAATGAGGTTCATTCTTGTGTGTTACGCTGCACATTTGAGCTTCTGCAAAAACCAGTGAGGTTCATTCTCGTGTGTTACGCTGCACTTTTGAGCTTCATCTAGAACCAATGAGGTTCATTCTCGTGTGTTACGCAGCACGTTTGAACTTCCTCAAGAACCATTGAGGTTCATTCTTGTGTTACACAGCACGTTTGAACTTCCTCAAGAACCAATGAGGTTCATTCTTGTGTGTTACGCAGCATGTTTGAGCTTTCACAAGAACCAATGAGGTTCATTCTTGTGTGTTACAAAGCACGTTTGAACTTCCTCAAGAAGCATTGAGGTTAATTCTTGTGTTACACAGCACGTTTGAACTTCCTCAAGAACCATTGAGGTTAATTCTTGTGTTACACAGCATGTTTGAACTTCCTCAAGAACCAATGAGGTTCATTCTCTTGTTACACAGCATGTTTGAGCTTCAGCAAGAACCAGTGAGGTTCATTCTCGTGTTACGCAGCATGTTTGAGCTTTCGCAAGAACCAATGAGGTTCATTCTTGTGTGTTACGCAGCACGTTTGAACTTCCTCAAGAACCAATGAGGTTCATTCTTGTGTGTTACGCTGCACGTTTGAGCTTCATCAAGAACCAATGAGGTTCATTCTCATGTTACGCAGCACGTTTGAGCTTCCACAAGAACCAATGAGGTTCATTCTTGTGTGTTACGCAGCATGTTTGAGCTTTCGCAAGAACCAATGAGGTTCATTCTCGTGTTATGCAGCACGTTTGTGCTTCATCAAGAACCAATGAGGTTCATTCTTGTGTGTTACGCTGCACATTTGAGCTTCTGCAAAAACCAGTGAGGTTCATTCTCGTGTGTTACGCTGCACTTTTGAGCTTCATCTAGAACCAATGAGGTTCATTCTTGTGTGTTATGCAGCATGTTTGAGCTTTCGCAAGAACCAATGAGGTTCATTCTCGTGTTACGCAGCACGTTTGTGCTTCATCAAGAACCAATGAGGTTCATTCTTGTGTGTTACGCAGCATGTTTGAGCTTTCGCAAGAACCAATGAGGTTCATTCTCGTGTTATGCAGCACGTTTGTGCTTCATCAAGAACCAATGAGGTTCATTCTTGTGTGTTACGCTGCACGTTTGAGCTTCTGCAAAAACCAGTGAGGTTCATTCTCATGTGTTACGCAGCACGTTTGAACTTCCTCAAGAACCAATGAGGTTCATTCTTGTGTGTTACGCAGCATGTTTGAGCTTTCGCAAGAACCAATGAGGTTCATTCTCGTGTTATGCAGCACGTTTGTGCTTCATCAAGAACCAATGAGGTTCATTCTTGTGTGTTACGCTGCACATTTGAGCTTCTGCAAAAACCAGTGAGGTTCATTCTCGTGTGTTACGCTGCACTTTTGAGCTTCATCTAGAACCAATGAGGTTCATTCTTGTGTGTTACGCAGCACGTTTGAACTTCCTCAAGAACCAATGAGGTTCATTCTTGTGTGTTACGCAGCATGTTTGAGCTTTCACAAGAACCAATGAGGTTCATTCTCGTGTGTTACAAAGCACGTTTGAACTTCCACAAGAACCAATGAGGTTCATTCTTGTGTTACACAGCACGTTTGAACTTCCTCAAGAACCATTGAGGTTAATTCTTGTGTTACACAGCATGTTTGAACTTCCTCAAGAACCAATGAGGTTCATTCTCGTGTTACGCAGCATGTTTGAGCTTTCGCAAGAACCATTGAGGTTCATTCTTGTGTGTTACGCAGCACGTTTGAACTTCCTCAAGAACCAATGAGGTTCATTCTTGTGTGTTACGCTGCACGTTTGAGCTTCATCAAGAACCAATGAGGTTCATTCTTGTGTGTTACGCTGCACATTTGAGCTTCTGCAAAAACCAGTGAGGTTCATTCTCGTGTGTTACGCTGCACTTTTGAGCTTCATCTAGAACCAATGAGGTTCATTCTCGTGTTACACAGCATGTTTGAGCTTCAGCAAGAACCAGTGAGGTTCATTCTCGTGTTACGCAGCATGTTTGAGCTTTCGCAAGAACCAATGAGGTTCATTCTTGTGTGTTACGCAGCACGTTTGAACTTCCTCAAGAACCAATGAGGTTCATTCTTGTGTGTTACGCTGCACGTTTGAGCTTCATCAAGAACCAATGAGGTTCATTCTTGTGTGTTACGCTGCACATTTGAGCTTCTGCAAAAACCAGTGAGGTTCATTCTCGTGTGTTACGCTGCACTTTTGAGCTTCATCTAGAACCAATGAGGTTCATTCTTGTGTGTTACGCAGCACGTTTGAGCTTCATCAAGAACCAATGAGGTTCATTCTCGTGTTACGCAGCACATTTGAGCTTCTGCAAAAACCAGTGAGGTTCATTCTCGTGTGTTACGCTGCACTTTTGAGCTTCATCTAGAACCAATGAGGTTCATTCTTGTGTGTTATGCAGCATGTTTGAGCTTTCGCAAGAACCAATGAGGTTCATTCTCGTGTTACGCAGCACGTTTGTGCTTCATCAAGAACCAATGAGGTTCATTCTCGTGTGTTACGCAGCATGTTTTGAGCTTTCGCAAGAACCAATGAGGTTCATTCTCGTGTTATGCAGCACATTTGTGCTTCATCAAGAACCAATGAGGTTCATTCTTGTGTGTTACGCTGCACATTTTAGCTTCTGCAAGAACCATTGAGGTTCATTCTTGTGTTACGCAGCACGTTTGAGCTTCTGCAAAAACCAATGAGGTTCATTCTTGTGTGTTACGCTGCACGTTTGAGCTTCATCAAGAACCAATGAGGTTCATTCTCATGTTACGCAGCATGTTTGAGCTTCATCAAGAACCAATGAGGTTCATTCTTGTGTGTTACGCAGCATGTTTGAGCTTTCGCAAGAACCAATGAGGTTCATTCTTGTGTGTTACGCAGCACGTTTGAGCTTCCACAAGAACCAATGAGGTTCATTCTTGTGTGTTACGCAGCATGTTTGAGCTTCTGCAAGAACCAATGAGGTTCATTCTTGTGTGTTACGCTGCACGTTTGAGCTTCATCAAGAACCAATGAGGTTCATTCTCATGTTACGCAGCACGTTTGAGCTTCCACAAGAACCAATGAGGTTCATTCTTGTGTGTTACGCAGCATGTTTGAGCTTTCGCAAGAACCATTGAGGTTCATTCTTGTGTGTTACGCAGCACGTTTGAGCTTCTGCAAGAACCAATGAGGTTCATTCTTGTGTGTTACGCTGCACGTTTGAGCTTCATCAAGAACCAATGAGGTTCATTCTCATGTTACGCAGCACGTTTGAGCTTCCACAAGAACCAATGAGGTTCATTCTTGTGTGTTACGCAGCACGTTTGTGCTTCATCAAGAACCAATGAGGTTCATTCTTGTGTGTTACGCTGCACATTTGAGCTTCTGCAATAACCAGTGAGGTTCATTCTCGTGTGTTACGCTGCACTTTTGAGCTTCATCTAGAACCAATGAGGTTCATTCTTGTGTGTTATGCAGCATGTTTGAGCTTTCGCAAGAACCAATGAGGTTCATTCTCGTGTTACGCAGCACGTTTGTGCTTCATCAAGAACCAATGAGGTTCATTCTTGTGTGTTACGCAGCATGTTTGAGCTTTCGCAAGAACCAATGAGGTTCATTCTCGTGTTATGCAGCACGTTTGTGCTTCATCAAGAACCAATGAGGTTCATTCTTGTGTGTTACGCTGCACATTTGAGCTTCTGCAAAAACCAGTGAGGTTCATTCTCGTGTGTTACGCTGCACTTTTGAGCTTCATCTAGAACCAATGAGGTTCATTCTTGTGTGTTATGCAGCATGTTTGAGCTTCCACAAGAACCAGTGAGGTTCATTCTCGTGTTACGCAGCACATTTGAGCTTCTGCAAAAACCAATGAGGTTCATTCTCATGTGTTACGCAGCACGTTTGAACTTCCTCAAGAACCATTGAGGTTCATTCTTGTGTTACACAGCATGTTTGAACTTCCTCAAGAACCAATGAGGTTCATTCTTGTGTGTTACGCAGCATGTTTGAGCTTTCGCAAGAACCAATGAGGTTCATTCTCGTGTTATGCAGCACGTTTGTGCTTCATCAAGAACCAATGAGGTTCATTCTTGTGTGTTACGCTGCACATTTGAGCTTCTGCAAAAACCAGTGAGGTTCATTCTCGTGTGTTACGCTGCACTTTTGAGCTTCATCTAGAACCAATGAGGTTCATTCTCGTGTGTTACGCAGCACGTTTGAACTTCCTCAAGAACCATTGAGGTTCATTCTTGTGTTACACAGCACGTTTGAACTTCCTCAAGAACCAATGAGGTTCATTCTTGTGTGTTACGCAGCATGTTTGAGCTTTCACAAGAACCAATGAGGTTCATTCTTGTGTGTTACAAAGCACGTTTGAACTTCCTCAAGAAGCATTGAGGTTAATTCTTGTGTTACACAGCACGTTTGAACTTCCTCAAGAACCATTGAGGTTAATTCTTGTGTTACACAGCATGTTTGAACTTCCTCAAGAACCAATGAGGTTCATTCTCTTGTTACACAGCATGTTTGAGCTTCAGCAAGAACCAGTGAGGTTCATTCTCGTGTTACGCAGCATGTTTGAGCTTTCGCAAGAACCAATGAGGTTCATTCTTGTGTGTTACGCAGCACGTTTGAACTTCCTCAAGAACCAATGAGGTTCATTCTTGTGTGTTACGCTGCACGTTTGAGCTTCATCAAGAACCAATGAGGTTCATTCTCATGTTACGCAGCACGTTTGAGCTTCCACAAGAACCAATGAGGTTCATTCTTGTGTGTTACGCAGCATGTTTGTGCTTCATCAAGAACCAATGAGGTTCATTCTTGTGTGTTACGCAGCATGTTTGAGCTTTCGCAAGAACCAATGAGGTTCATTCTTGTGTTATGCAGCACGTTTGTGCTTCATCAAGAACCAATGAGGTTCATTCTTGTGTGTTACGCTGCACATTTGAGCTTCTGCAAAAACCAGTGAGGTTCATTCTCGTGTGTTACGCTGCACTTTTGAGCTTCATCTAGAACCAATGAGGTTCATTCTTGTGTGTTACGCAGCACGTTTGAACTTCCTCAAGAACCATTGAGGTTCATTCTTGTGTTACACAGCACGTTTGAACTTCCTCAAGAACCAATGAGGTTCATTCTTGTGTGTTACGCAGCATGTTTGAGCTTTCACAAGAACCAATGAGGTTCATTCTCGTGTGTTACAAAGCACGTTTGAACTTCCTCAAGAAGCATTGAGGTTAATTCTTGTGTTACACAGCACGTTTGAACTTCCTCAAGAACCATTGAGGTTAATTCTTGTGTTACACAGCATGTTTGAACTTCCTCAAGAACCAATGAGGTTCATTCTCTTGTTACACAGCATGTTTGAGCTTCAGCAAGAACCAGTGAGGTTCATTCTCGTGTTACGCAGCATGTTTGAGCTTTCGCAAGAACCAATGAGGTTCATTCTTGTGTTACACAGCACGTTTGAACTTCCTCAAGAACCATTGAGGTTAATTCTTGTGTTACACAGCATGTTTGAACTTCCTCAAGAACCAATGAGGTTCATTCTCGTGTTACGCAGCATGTTTGAGCTTTCGCAAGAACCATTGAGGTTCATTCTTGTGTGTTACGCAGCACGTTTGAACTTCCTCAAGAACCAATGAGGTTCATTCTTGTGTGTTACGCTGCACGTTTGAGCTTCATCAAGAACCAATGAGGTTCATTCTTGT
Organism: Ctenopharyngodon idella; assembly: GCF_019924925.1. Lineage (NCBI taxonomy): Eukaryota > Metazoa > Chordata > Actinopteri > Cypriniformes > Xenocyprididae > Ctenopharyngodon > Ctenopharyngodon idella. The sequence goes on along the minus strand of NC_067222.1, from coordinate 39,958,411 downwards.
GTGTTACGCTGCACATTTGAGCTTCTGCAAAAACCAGTGAGGTTCATTCTCGTGTGTTACGCTGCACTTTTGAGCTTCATCTAGAACCAATGAGGTTCATTCTCGTGTTACACAGCATGTTTGAGCTTCAGCAAGAACCAGTGAGGTTCATTCTCGTGTTACGCAGCATGTTTGAGCTTTCGCAAGAACCAATGAGGTTCATTCTTGTGTGTTACGCAGCACGTTTGAACTTCCTCAAGAACCAATGAGGTTCATTCTTGTGTGTTACGCTGCACGTTTGAGCTTCATCAAGAACCAATGAGGTTCATTCTTGTGTGTTACGCTGCACATTTGAGCTTCTGCAAAAACCAGTGAGGTTCATTCTCGTGTGTTACGCTGCACTTTTGAGCTTCATCTAGAACCAATGAGGTTCATTCTTGTGTGTTACGCAGCACGTTTGAGCTTCATCAAGAACCAATGAGGTTCATTCTCGTGTTACGCAGCACATTTGAGCTTCTGCAAAAACCAGTGAGGTTCATTCTCGTGTGTTACGCTGCACTTTTGAGCTTCATCTAGAACCAATGAGGTTCATTCTTGTGTGTTATGCAGCATGTTTGAGCTTTCGCAAGAACCAATGAGGTTCATTCTCGTGTTACGCAGCACGTTTGTGCTTCATCAAGAACCAATGAGGTTCATTCTCGTGTGTTACGCAGCATGTTTTGAGCTTTCGCAAGAACCAATGAGGTTCATTCTCGTGTTATGCAGCACATTTGTGCTTCATCAAGAACCAATGAGGTTCATTCTTGTGTGTTACGCTGCACATTTTAGCTTCTGCAAGAACCATTGAGGTTCATTCTTGTGTTACGCAGCACGTTTGAGCTTCTGCAAAAACCAATGAGGTTCATTCTTGTGTGTTACGCTGCACGTTTGAGCTTCATCAAGAACCAATGAGGTTCATTCTCATGTTACGCAGCATGTTTGAGCTTCATCAAGAACCAATGAGGTTCATTCTTGTGTGTTACGCAGCATGTTTGATCTTTCGCAAGAACCAATGAGGTTCATTCTTGTGTGTTACGCAGCACGTTTGAGCTTCCACAAGAACCAATGAGGTTCATTCTTGTGTGTTACGCAGCATGTTTGAGCTTCTGCAAGAACCAATGAGGTTCATTCTTGTGTGTTACGCTGCACGTTTGAGCTTCATCAAGAACCAATGAGGTTCATTCTCATGTTACGCAGCACGTTTGAGCTTCCACAAGAACCAATGAGGTTCATTCTTGTGTGTTACGCAGCATGTTTGAGCTTTCGCAAGAACCATTGAGGTTCATTCTTGTGTGTTACGCAGCACGTTTGAGCTTCTGCAAGAACCAATGAGGTTCATTCTTGTGTGTTACGCTGCACGTTTGAGCTTCATCAAGAACCAATGAGGTTCATTCTCATGTTACGCAGCACGTTTGAGCTTCCACAAGAACCAATGAGGTTCATTCTTGTGTGTTACGCAGCACGTTTGTGCTTCATCAAGAACCAATGAGGTTCATTCTTGTGTGTTACGCTGCACATTTGAGCTTCTGCAAAAACCAGTGAGGTTCATTCTCGTGTGTTACGCTGCACTTTTGAGCTTCATCTAGAACCAATGAGGTTCATTCTTGTGTGTTATGCAGCATGTTTGAGCTTTCGCAAGAACCAATGAGGTTCATTCTCGTGTTACGCAGCACGTTTGTGCTTCATCAAGAACCAATGAGGTTCATTCTTGTGTGTTACGCAGCATGTTTGAGCTTTCGCAAGAACCAATGAGGTTCATTCTCGTGTTATGCAGCACGTTTGTGCTTCATCAAGAACCAATGAGGTTCATTCTTGTGTGTTACGCTGCACATTTGAGCTTCTGCAAAAACCAGTGAGGTTCATTCTCGTGTGTTACGCTGCACTTTTGAGCTTCATCTAGAACCAATGAGGTTCATTCTTGTGTGTTATGCAGCATGTTTGAGCTTCCACAAGAACCAGTGAGGTTCATTCTCGTGTTACGCAGCACATTTGAGCTTCTGCAAAAACCAATGAGGTTCATTCTCATGTGTTACGCAGCACGTTTGAACTTCCTCAAGAACCATTGAGGTTCATTCTTGTGTTACACAGCATGTTTGAACTTCCTCAAGAACCAATGAGGTTCATTCTTGTGTGTTACGCAGCATGTTTGAGCTTTCGCAAGAACCAATGAGGTTCATTCTCGTGTTATGCAGCACGTTTGTGCTTCATCAAGAACCAATGAGGTTCATTCTTGTGTGTTACGCTGCACATTTGAGCTTCTGCAAAAACCAGTGAGGTTCATTCTCGTGTGTTACGCTGCACTTTTGAGCTTCATCTAGAACCAATGAGGTTCATTCTCGTGTGTTACGCAGCACGTTTGAACTTCCTCAAGAACCATTGAGGTTCATTCTTGTGTTACACAGCACGTTTGAACTTCCTCAAGAACCAATGAGGTTCATTCTTGTGTGTTACGCAGCATGTTTGAGCTTTCACAAGAACCAATGAGGTTCATTCTTGTGTGTTACAAAGCACGTTTGAACTTCCTCAAGAAGCATTGAGGTTAATTCTTGTGTTACACAGCACGTTTGAACTTCCTCAAGAACCATTGAGGTTAATTCTTGTGTTACACAGCATGTTTGAACTTCCTCAAGAACCAATGAGGTTCATTCTCTTGTTACACAGCATGTTTGAGCTTCAGCAAGAACCAGTGAGGTTCATTCTCGTGTTACGCAGCATGTTTGAGCTTTCGCAAGAACCAATGAGGTTCATTCTTGTGTGTTACGCAGCACGTTTGAACTTCCTCAAGAACCAATGAGGTTCATTCTTGTGTGTTACGCTGCACGTTTGAGCTTCATCAAGAACCAATGAGGTTCATTCTCATGTTACGCAGCACGTTTGAGCTTCCACAAGAACCAATGAGGTTCATTCTTGTGTGTTACGCAGCATGTTTGTGCTTCATCAAGAACCAATGAGGTTCATTCTTGTGTGTTACGCAGCATGTTTGAGCTTTCGCAAGAACCAATGAGGTTCATTCTTGTGTTATGCAGCACGTTTGTGCTTAATCAAGAACCAATGAGGTTCATTCTTGTGTGTTACGCTGCACATTTGAGCTTCTGCAAAAACCAGTGAGGTTCATTCTCGTGTGTTACGCTGCACTTTTGAGCTTCATCTAGAACCAATGAGGTTCATTCTTGTGTGTTACGCAGCACGTTTGAACTTCCTCAAGAACCATTGAGGTTCATTCTTGTGTTACACAGCACGTTTGAACTTCCTCAAGAACCAATGAGGTTCATTCTTGTGTGTTACGCAGCATGTTTGAGCTTTCACAAGAACCAATGAGGTTCATTCTCGTGTGTTACAAAGCACGTTTGAACTTCCTCAAGAAGCATTGAGGTTAATTCTTGTGTTACACAGCACGTTTGAACTTCCTCAAGAACCATTGAGGTTAATTCTTGTGTTACACAGCATGTTTGAACTTCCTCAAGAACCAATGAGGTTCATTCTCTTGTTACACAGCATGTTTGAGCTTCAGCAAGAACCAGTGAGGTTCATTCTCGTGTTACGCAGCATGTTTGAGCTTTCGCAAGAACCAATGAGGTTCATTCTTGTGTGTTACGCAGCACGTTTGAACTTCCTCAAGAACCAATGAGGTTCATTCTCATGTTACGCAGCACGTTTGAGCTTCCACAAGAACCAATGAGGTTCATTCTTGTGTGTTACGCAGCATGTTTGAGCTTTCGCAAGAACCAATGAGGTTCATTCTCGTGTTATGCAGCACGTTTGTGCTTCATCAAGAACCAATGAGGTTCATTCTTGTGTGTTACGCTGCACATTTGAGCTTCTGCAAAAACCAGTGAGGTTCATTCTCGTGTGTTACGCTGCACTTTTGAGCTTCATCTAGAACCAATAAGGTTCATTCTTGTGTGTTACGCAGCACGTTTGAACTTCCTCAAGAACCATTGAGGTTAATTCTTGTGTTACACAGCACGTTTGAACTTCCTCAAGAACCAATGAGGTTCATTCTTGTGTGTTACGCAGCATGTTTGAGCTTTCACAAGAACCAATGAGGTTCATTCTCGTGTGTTACAAAGCACGTTTGAACTTCCTCAAGAACCATCGAGGTTAATTCTTGTGTTACACAGCACGTTTGAACTTCCTCAAGAACCATTGAGGTTAATTCTTGTGTTACACAGCATGTTTGAACTTCCTCAAGAACCAATGACGTTCATTCTCTTGTTACACAGCATGTTTGAGCTTCAGCAAGAACCAGTGAGGTTCATTCTCATGTTACGCTGCACGTTTGAGCTTCCACAAGAACCAATGAGGTTCATTCTTGTGTGTTATGCAGCATGTTTGAGCTTTCGCAAGAACCAATGAGGTTCATTCTCGTGTTACGCAGCACGTTTGTGCTTCATCAAGAACCAATGAGGTTCATTCTCGTGTGTTACGCAGCATGTTTGAGCTTTCGCAAGAACCAATGAGGTTCATTCTCGTGTTATGCAGCACGTTTGTGCTTCATCAAGAACCAATGAGGTTCATTCTTGTGTGTTACGCTGCACATTTGAGCTTCTGCAAAAACCAGTGAGGTTCATTCTCGTGTGTTACGCTGCACTTTTGAGCTTCATCTAGAACCAATGAGGTTCATTCTTGTGTGTTACGCAGCACGTTTGAGCTTCATCAAGAACCAATGAGGTTCATTCTCGTGTTACGCAGCACATTTGAGCTTCTGCAAAAACCAATGAGGTTCATTCTCATGTGTTACGCAGCACGTTTGAACTTCCTCAAGAACCATTGAGGTTCATTCTCGTGTGTTACGCAGCACGTTTGAGCTTCAGCAAGAACCAATGAGGTTCATTCTCGTGTGTTACAAAGCACGTTTGAACTTCCTCAAGAACCATTGAGGTTAATTCTTGTGTTACACAGCACGTTTGAACTTCCTCAAGAACCATTGAGGTTAATTCTTGTGTTACACAGCATGTTTGAACTTCCTCAAGAACCAATGAGGTTCATTCTCTTGTTACACAGCATGTTTGAGCTTCAGCAAGAACCAGTGAGGTTCATTCTCGTGTTACGCAGCATGTTTGAGCTTTCGCAAGAACCAATGAGGTTCATTCTTGTGTGTTACGCAGCACGTTTGAACTTCCTCAAGAACCAATGAGGTTCATTCTCATGTTACGCAGCACGTTTGAGCTTCCACAAGAACCAATGAGGTTCATTCTTGTGTGTTACGCAGCATGTTTGAGCTTTCGCAAGAACCAATGAGGTTCATTCTCGTGTTATGCAGCACGTTTGTGCTTCATCAAGAACCAATGAGGTTCATTCTTGTGTGTTACGCTGCACATTTGAGCTTCTGCAAAAACCAGTGAGGTTCATTCTCGTGTGTTACGCTGCACTTTTGAGCTTCATCTAGAACCAATAAGGTTCATTCTTGTGTGTTACGCAGCACGTTTGAACTTCCTCAAGAACCATTGAGGTTAATTCTTGTGTTACACAGCACGTTTGAGCTTCCACAAGAACCAATGAGGTTCATTCTTGTGTGTTATGCAGCATGTTTGAGCTTTCGCAAGAACCAATGAGGTTCATTCTCGTGTTACGCAGCACGTTTGTGCTTCATCAAGAACCAATGAGGTTCATTCTCGTGTGTTACGCAGCATGTTTGAGCTTTCGCAAGAACCAATGAGGTTCATTCTCGTGTTATGCAGCACGTTTGTGCTTCATCAAGAACCAATGAGGTTCATTCTTGTGTGTTACGCTGCACATTTGAGCTTCTGCAAAAACCAGTGAGGTTCATTCTCGTGTGTTACGCTGCACTTTTGAGCTTCATCTAGAACCAATGAGGTTCATTCTTGTGTGTTACGCAGCACGTTTGAGCTTCATCAAGAACCAATGAGGTTCATTCTCGTGTTACGCAGCACATTTGAGCTTCTGCAAAAACCAATGAGGTTCATTCTCATGTGTTACGCAGCACGTTTGAACTTCCTCAAGAACCATTGAGGTTCATTCTCGTGTGTTACGCAGCACGTTTGAGCTTCAGCAAGAACCAATGAGGTTCATTCTCGTGTGTTACAAAGCACGTTTGAACTTCCTCAAGAACCATTGAGGTTAATTCTTGTGTTACACAGCACGTTTGAACTTCCTCAAGAACCATTGAGGTTAATTCTTGTGTTACACAGCATGTTTGAACTTCCTCAAGAACCAATGAGGTTCATTCTCTTGTTACACAGCATGTTTGAGCTTCAGCAAGAACCAGTGAGGTTCATTCTCGTGTTACGCAGCATGTTTGAGCTTTCGCAAGAACCAATGAGGTTCATTCTTGTGTGTTACGCAGCACGTTTGAACTTCCTCAAGAACCAATGAGGTTCATTCTTGTGTGTTACGCAGCACGTTTGAGCTTCATAAAGAACCAATGAGATTCATTCTCGTGTGTTACGCAGCACGTTTGAACTTCCTCAAGAACCATTGAGGTTCATTCTTGTGTTACGCAGCACGTTTGAGCTTCCTCAAGAACCAATGAGGTTCATTCTCGTGTTACGCAGCACGTTTGAGCTTCCACAAGAACCAATGAGGTTTGTTCTTGCACATCAAGTAAGTACAGTTGACCTTCTGTTTACCTTCGCTAATCAATGTTTATATGTGAATAAAAGCCTAAATTCAAACTGTTCATCATATAAAGTGATCTGGTCTCTTCAGAAAGTTTGGATTGAACCACTCGATTCATATGGATTAGTTTTACAGTCTATTTATTAACTTTTTGAAGCAACAAAGTGGTAGTTGCGTGTTGTGGTAGATTTTTCAAGACGCACCTGACTTAAGTTACCTGTTCCTGGGGCGTCTCCTAATCGACACCCGAGTGTCTCCAGTCGACACGCAATAAATTTCCTGATCTTTCGGAGCATCTCCAGTCGACACTCAATAGTACTCGGAGCGTCTCCACATCGACACTCAATAATATATGATCTTTCGGAGCGTCTCCAAATCGACATTCAATAATATCTCGGTCAACGTCTTGACCCTCAAAAACCTAGTGTTCCCTAACCTGACTTGCTGCAGCAATAATCAGAGACTCCAGTTTTTGTCCTTCAAAGCTTTAATCATGGCCGGGAGAGTTCTCATCAATTCCAGAGAATCTCTCTCCGAACAAAGAAATACAGCAGGTTTTATAGGATTTCAGGTACATTTCACAGTCAGTATGGCATGATCTATTACTCAGAAAAAGTAAACTTTGAAAGTTTGTCATTCAAACTTTGCTTTTATAGTTTTTTAGTTATTTCTATAATTTGTTAGCACTATTAGTTATATAATTTTTAACACATTTTAATTCTGCTTCCTTACATTCAAATTTGAATTGCAATTCTGCATCCTGCTTGCTATCACAATTCAAATTCAGGAACTGAAATATAGTTTAAAAGGAAATATAATTATATAATAAATAGATTTGAAAAACCCTAATTTGTTGGTATACAAAAGCCGCAAACAAATCATTTTGATGTGAGAATAGAAGCTTATGTGCAAAGCTTATGTGATGTTTGACGTTTGCTGGTACAAAGGATGATTACAGTTCAAAGGTTTGTGTTCAAAATTGTGGCTTGTTCTGATTTGATGGCTAATAGATTACAAATGGTAAATGTGTCCCATCATGTCTGCCTCTCATCTGAGCTCTCCAGGCGGCTCTTGGAACCTGATCTCTGTGAGACACTCATAACAGATTGTCACTCACAGTCTCAGCCCAGCTCTTGGAAAGTGCAACAACCTGCCTCAATTATAATCACACTTTCACACAAGTTATAGAGGCCCTTTCAGAGTAATAGGGGAAAGATGTTTGAAAGCATAAAGTTACAACTGTTATCTGCTCACCTGTATTGAGAACCCATATTAGCCAACTTTAAGATGTGAGGGCATCATCTGTTATTGAATTTTTATTTAAGTAACTAACCCAACAGACAGGTGAAGCTGAATGACAACAATGCTGTTTTTGAAATCTCTGTCACCGCTCTAGTTATGACCTGCAGTCCATAGCCTTAAAAAAGTTTAATTTGGATCAGAATTAAAGGGTTAGTTCACCCAAAAATGAAAATTCTGTCATTAATTACTCACCTTCATGTCATTCCAAACCCGTAAGACCTTCGTTCATCTTCAGAACAAATTAAGATATGTTTGATAAAATCCGAGAGCTCTGTGATCCCCCATAGAAAGCAACGCAATTACCACTTTCAAGGCCCAGAAAGGTGGAAAAGACATTGTTAAAATAGTCCATGTGACTACAGTGGTTTAACCTTAATTTTATGAAGCGACAAGAATACTTTTTGTGCGCAAAAACCCCCCCAAAAAAACGCATCTTTATTCAACAATTTCTTCTCTTCTCTTTGAAAATCCAATCAGATTACTTTTAAACAACTGGGCCCTGCTGAAGATTACTTGTTTTGGTGTTTGTTGAAGAGTTTGAGATAGGGGAGAAAAGCTCAGAATTATGGTTCGACATTGAGCTGTAGGATTAGAATTATAGTTCTTGGTTCTTATTCAAAATTACTCTTATATAAGACGGTTCTACTGAATGAAAAATATACAGTACTACCAATGACTCTTTTGAGGTGTTTCAGTAAGGCATAAAGCCTTATGAATCAGAGCGATAACTAATTTGACTCACTTACTGAACTGCAAGTAAGCACATTTGTCATGTTCGAGTGAAAAATGGACTGTAACGGTATTTTGTTGTAGGCTATACCTAAGGCTTGTGACACATAAATTGCCTGGTTATTCTTAAGATAACATAGTTAAAGATAAATGTTATGGGTTTTCTTGTAATAAATAGTATTTAATGAAAATTAACAAATGGAATGAATTTGTACAATTTTTAAAAATGAATGTATAGTTGGGGCCAATTATCAGATTGCATTTTTTAAGAATTGTATATTTAAAATTTGTTACTTGTTATATACTTGGTTCAAGTATCTGTACTTGATTATGGCGACGTAGTGTATCAGTTTGCACCATTATATATTCTCTCTACTTTAGATGCTGTTTATCATGGTGCTCTAAGATTTATATTAAACTCATCATTGTGCCTTGTATAACAGAGTGGGTTGGCCCTCTTTGTCTAGTAGGAGAAAAATGCATTGGTACTTAATTATTTATAAAGCCATCTTGGGGAAGTTGCCTTCGTATCTTTGCTGTCTTATTCAACAGAAAACTGTTGAGAAATATTTTCTACGTTCTCAGAACTGTTATACTCTTTCTGTTCCTTTTGCTAGATCTGAATTGGGTAAGAAGACTTTTGTGTATGCAGCCCCGTTTGACTGGAATCACCTTCAGTCGAGATTGAAGTTACAAAATTTGCTGTCTTTGGATAAATTTAAAGTAGTCATTCGGCAAATGGAAGTTGATTCAATGAAATGTAATTGTTTTTAATTTTGTTTGTACTGTGTAAATCTGTGTCGAAACTAATTGTATTGCTGCTCATTTTGGCCAGGTCACTCCTGTAAAAGAGATTTTTAATCTCAGTGAGTTTTTTTCCAGGTTAAATAAAGGTTAAATAAAAAAAAATAAAAAGTCTGCAGGAAAGTATATTTCCTCTTCTCAACTGTAATCTGAGCTTTAGAAAAAACGTTGACATTATTCCAGTGTAGTTTGTGATGAACCGATACTTTGACGTGAGAGGTTTTTGTTTTAAGGGCTGAGTCATGTTCAATATATGTGTTTGTTTCAGAATACTGGAAATGACAGCTTAGATGTGTGGTGGTGCTTCCTGGACGTTTTGTCTCATTATGATTTGTGTAATGATCTCTGTTGAGCAAGCAAATAAAGACTGTTGTATCTTTAACTTGTCAAATTGAATTAAAATACATTGGGTAGTTGTGGTAACTGACAGAACAATTTACCGAAATTAAGGGAAGTCAGTGGTCAGACCACATTCTGCTGAAGATTCCTCATCTAAAAGTGAAGACAATCCTTAATATTCTGAAATCCTTGTAAAATGTAATCTGTTGGGACAGTTGTACAGACTTCCCACAGGCCTTGCATGTGAGACTTTCGTCAATAAAAATGCATAATAGAATCCTATTCTAACCCTTATTGTACACTTGATCATATATATATATATATATATATATATATATAATTATTATTATTATTTTTTTTTTAAAGAGAGTACTTATTGCAGAAATAATAAACTTTAAAAGAATATACTTAACGCAAACTTAATGTAATATTTTCCGAAACTTAATTGCGTGTTAATTGCAATTAAATTAAAATTAATTATGGTTTAAATTAAATTAAATGCAGTTAGTTGAACTTTAGAGTGCTTTTTTGACCCACTTTAGTACATCTTTATGTAATTTCAGAATTACTTCTATTGTTTTTGAAATATAGTTACAGTGTACTTGCAAGCATTTATGGTAAACTAAAATATACTCTAATCTTATGTGGGGTCCCTTAATACTTAAGGGGGTTCTGGGGACCGTCACAGCCCCCCTTCAATTTAAACACTGGTCCCAAGTGCTCTCTTTCTCTCTGTTTCTTTCAGAGTTTTCTCCCACACTGGCCTAATTTGATTTCCATCTCTTCTCTTAAAGTGATTGACGTTGTTTATCACATTTCGACCAACAAGCAGCAACATGTCATTCTCCTTGTATAGGCGCCGAGCATATGTGAGTATTTATCAGATTTATCAGAACACACCTTGAGGGAGTGGGTGCAAGGGTGCGGCAGTGGGCTCTGCCTGGAGTGCCTATTTCTCCTTGTTTGAGCTGATAGACGTCTCAGTTACGTGGGTTTGGATCACATCCTCCCTTTTTGGCCTACAAGCCAAGAACAACTCTGCATGTTCTTCTCAAGGGTTTCATTAGACATTACAAAACCGAAGATAAATAAATGAACTAACCCTTAAATTGTTGTGTGTGCGTGGGAGACTTCATAGCTCTTAAAATAGCTTTGTGTAAGGTTTGAGGAATGAATTGGAAATCTGGATTGTTTCACCATACAAGGTCCTGCCACCAGACCAACTCCTCCAGTGTCACTACACCCACAGTTAGAGCCACTTCACTGCATGTTCTCCCTGCTCTCCCAACTCCAGCGTTTCTCTATCCTTCTCCTGGACTAAATTTTCAGTTTTATCTATATCCGGCACACCTGATTAAACTCGTCAGCTCATTAGCAGAGTGCTCGAAAACTCTGAAAACTTAGGCAGCCGACTCGGTGCCTCGCTGCCCTATGTAGGCAATGACTTTGCAGGCAGCGTTTGAGAATGAAGGCACCTCACGAAACTGATTTCAGACAGACTTCTGAGGCAGAGGAACGGTTTAATGATCTACAGCAAATCAGGGATCATCACTACAATAGTAATTTCTCACTAGAAATGATATCAAAGGTAGAAAATGCTGGCCAAAAATGTAAATTGACACACAAAATGACCAGCAACTGCAACTTTCAAACACCATCTCTATTTTTCTTTTGCTCATTTGTCACACAATGGAAAGCATGGGATTGTGGGAAATCAAATGCAGTGAAGGATACATCTATGCTGCCTTCAAAAATTGATCTCCGGTGGGTTTTCCGTACAACGACATAACTCACTGCTGAACTACGATGTATCGTTGAACAAATCAAGCTAGTCACGACTGTTTCCCGAAACCGTATTGTCGCAAATTTGTCGTTCAACCACGTTGGTTAGTGATGTCACACTAGTGATGTTGCTATAAATTATGGACACACTGCAAAAAATGCTTTTCTTACTTAGAGTTTTTTATCTTGTTTCTAGTCTAAATATCTAAAAATTCTTAAATCAAGAAGCATTTTCTTGACAAGTAAAAATTATTGTCTTGTTTTCAGAAAAAATAAGTCAAAAGTCAGTTTTTCCTTAAAACAAGCAAAATAATCTGCCATTGGTAAGCAAAATAATCGTGTTTTTAGTTTGAAATAAGATTATTTTGCTTACCCCATTGGCAGATTATTTTGAATTTTTAGATATTTGGACTGGAAACAAGACACAAAATCTAAGTAAGAAAAGCATTTTTTTTAGTGCATGTCATCTGAAGAGGATTCTCATTTTTTCTCAGTTATTTTGCTTTATTTCCAGATTCAATCATAGGCTTATTCTTATTTACTAGCACATGCACACTCTTCAAAAATGACACTTTAAATATCTTGACAAACTAAAACACGTAAATGATGTTTGTATATATTTGAAATGAAAGATATAGATTGTACGTAATGTCAGCTTGCTTATTTTGCTCAAGATTAGGATTTATTAAGCCCACGTCATAAAAACAAGAAACTATTCTTCTAACCACAGCTCGAGAGCTGCTGTTCCAACCTCACAAGTTTGCGATGCAGTTTGTGAAACTATGGTTTTGGGAAACATTGACACGTTGAATTATGCTGATAATGACGGAACTTGCGACCATAGCTGGCTAACAACAATGCTTTTGGGAAACACACCTCAGATGAAGGTATCTCAGGAGGCGGGAAGTGAAGCTAGCACTGGATTTGGAAGTGACCTACCTTGGAATGCATCCTCTGAAAGCAGCATTTTAAAGCTTTCCAATGCAGCCATGAATTTAGTGCATTAGGTTGGTGTGACACTTGTGAAGTGCAAACATTGTGCATTGGATGATAATGAAAGAGGTGTAGATATTTCAAAGTGATGAGGTAACACCTCCTAAGATAGAGACGCCCTCTTATTTTTAATGTAAGACTGGGTGTGGCCATTTGTAAGTTTGTAAATGGTCTGGCTTCCAGTGATGTTTAGCTGTACAAAACAGCCCGTTCTGCTGCTTGATATTGCAAACTGGTATTTCTTACCATATTATTTTAATGTATTGTCGTAATTATAAACACACTGGTTTGTAGCGCTAATAGTTTTACCTTTTGCTGTATTTTGTTATTCTTCTAGTTATTTACCTATTGCGGATAATGAATCGTAAGTCTTCACAGAAAATAGCGTATTTCTGCGTTCCAAAATAAGGTGGATATGTTAGCATTGTGACACAGAGCATGTCAAACACCCAGGCTGACACGCGCCATGTTGAAGGTTTGCACCGTTCAATCGTGTGCTGTTTTGATTGAGAACCCGTTGGTATTGTTGACTGGAGTGTGAAGCACGCTCCTCCTAGACATTGGAAAACTCACTTAACCTGATTAGTGTTTGTCAAACTCTAGATTGTGGAAGTGATTACAAAAACATACTTACTTATAGGCCACCGCTACTGCCTGCAGACACAAAGCAAACAAAATAATTGTATGCTTCTGTAACAAATCCGCTTCTCACACTCTCTTGACAGCGTCTGGCACTTTCCATGAATATGGTACACTTTGGTGTCCCATTACGTTTTGTTTTTAGAGCGGTAGAGACACAATGTTTTTCTTGAACTATTCAATAGATTCAACTATTATCTAACAGATCTTTAAATGTTGATTTTGGCCTGTATCCACCAATTCAATTCATGACTTTGGCATTAATATTCTGTTCATTTCAGTAAAATTTTTAATTATTAACTAATTTTAATTACCAACAACATTAATGTTTAGTGTCCCACAACACTCTTACTGCGTGACTTTCCTTCTGAAACATATTCATGAAATTACATGCCCATTTAACCCTTGAGTGATTTAACAATTGGTAAAGGTAAACAAGACTGACTTGTTGTCCATGAAAGAGGGATTCAAGCTTGAAATTTCCCCATCTGACTGCTTGAAGTTAGTTAAAGGGATAGTTCACCCAAAAATTACAATTCTGTCATCATTTTCTAACTTTCATGTAGTTTTAAAATTCATATGACTTTCTATATTCTGTGAAACACAAAAGATAATATTTTGGAGATTTGTTTTAATATTTATTTATAATATTTTCATCTCATTCTTTTTTTTTAGTGGAACCCAACATTTTTGAAAATATTTTCTTTCATACAATGTCATATAATGTTGGAATTACATAGGGGTGAGTAAATGATGACAGAATTTTCATTTTTTATGGTGAACTAACCCTTTAATATATAGTAGATATTAATAATCAAGGTGGAGATGGGGTAGTGGAGGCATGTCAGAAGTATTATCAATGGAGTGAAGTAAGCAGCGGCTTATATATGCTTTTGTTGTATTTGACAGGGATAGATGAACAAGCTCCTCCCTAAATTCAGTTTTTAACTTGATAAAGTGTATCATTCTTAAAATTGTGACAGGTGAAAAGTATCTTCATTGGGACCATTTCTACACAGCATGGCAGGAATATAATTAAATAATCTAATTTAATTTTTACATAAAATGTCAAGCTTAAAGGGATAGTTCACCCAAAAATGAAAATTGTGTCATCATTTACTCCCCCTCAAGTAGTTTCAAACCTGTATATATTTCCTTGTTCTGCTGAACAGGACGATATTTGGAAATATGTTTGTAACCAAGCAGAACTCGCCTCCCATTGACTACCATAGTATTTGTTTTCCCCTACTATGCTAGTCAATGGGGGCCGAGATCAGCAGAACGAAGAAATTTATACAGGTTTGAAACAACTTGAGGGTGAGTAAATGATGACAGAATTTTCATTTTTGGGTGAACTATCCCTTTAACCATTCAACTTTAACAATTAATTTGTTGCCACAGTGTTTTTTTATTTGTCATTATTAATGGGAGTTATGAAGTTTATCAGTAACTACAAAACATCATTTGATCCTAAACTGTCTGGCCCCTACTGAGTGACAGCTTAATTTAGGCTAAATTTGCAGCCCTGTTACCTGTTTTGTTGGTGTTGCATGTGTGTGTGTGTGTGTTTTTTTGTAATAATTGTTGTTTAATATTAATGTTTATTGCTATAAACGAAAACACACATATTAGGGTTTCAAAATTTATTTTGAAATGTACCAAGGTTTGGTAACAGGGTTGCAAAAATCACAAACCACATAAAATATACACTACCATTGGGGGTCGGTAAGAATTTTTAAAATGTTTTTGAGTGAAACTTCTGCTCACCAAGGCTGCATTTGTTTGACAAAAAACACAGTAAAAACAGTAATATTGTGAAATACTATTGCAATTTAAAATAACTTTTCTTTTTTAAAATATTATTTATTCCTATGATGGCAAAGCTGAATTTCCAGTTTTCATTGTCATATATATTGAAAACAGTTGAGCTGTTTAATATTTTTGTGGAATCCATGAGACACTTTTCTTTGACGAGTCTTTGTTGAATAGAAAATTCAAAAGAAAAACATTTATTTGAAATATAACTCTTTGGTAACAATGTAAAAGTCTTCACTGTCTTTATTTAATACATTCTTGCTGAATAAAAGTATTAATTTCTTTAAAAAAATCGATAACACTTTATTTTAGGGTCTTTTAAGTAGTTGCTTATTAGCATGCATATTACTAGAATATTGCCTATTTATTAGTACTTATTAAGCACATATTAATGCCTTATTCTGCATGACCATATTCTACATTCTTAATCCTACCCAATACCTAAACTTAACAACTACCTTACTAACAATTAATAAGCAGTAAATAGGAGTGTATTGAGGGAAAAGTCGTACTTAATAGTTTATATGTGTTCCCTACACTAATGTGTTACCAAAAAATCTTACTAACCCCAAACTTTTGAACTGTAGCGTAAAAGTAAAATAAAAAAGCACATATTTAGCAATTTAGTTTGACCTCCTGACTTTTTGAAGAGT